>NC_057813.1:650530553-650753430 GCF_018294505.1 Triticum aestivum
TGGAGAGGGCATGAGGGGGGGGGGTCAGATCGGGGATTGGGGTCCGGCGGCGAGTGCGGCTGGAGGCAGGGAGACGAGGGGAAGCTAGGGTTCGAGGGAGGGAGGGAGACCGGTGGGGTGGGCAGGGGGTGGGAGGGGACGAAAAAACCGGCGAAAAAAAACCAACGAAAAAAAATCAGACGAAAATTGTGGGACGAAAATGGTGGGACAAAAATAAAACCCGGAACGCGACCTACCAACTGAGACATTAGGAGTAGAGATAAAAGCTTTCTTTTTTTAGAAGAATTTTATTTAGGACAGTAAAACTAAACCTAAACCCTAGTCATCTCACGCGTCCGCGGCCTTTCACCGTTGAATCCTGCGGCTTGGACATGCCTGACCGTCCGATGCATCATTTCCTCCCATGTGGCCGTGTGGGCTACCCTTGGGCCGACTGTCCTTGGGCTGCTATTCCAGGGGTCAAATCGGATGCCTCTCGTTCACTGCTACGGGTTAACGTCGTATCCCGAAAGAACGGTGGTGATTATGCTCTGTATCCACTCCCCTCCGTGAACCCTCTCCCCGCTCTCCGAACCCCCACCCCTCCCAGTCCCACCATAGGTTAGAGAGAAAGAGAGAGAGGTGATTGATGGCAGTCCGCTGTCGAAAGGTGTGCCCATGTAGCGCCCGAGGATACAAAGACGTCCAAGAAAAGGGAAACAACCGTCAGTCAATGAGGTTGCAAGGTTGCGGACCAGGCGTGGAGGCGGGCAAGTAATGGCGATAAAGCTCATCCGTCTGCGATGTGTAACCGCAGCGGCGGTCGAGGAGGTATGTCATTGCCCTATTTCCTTCCTTTTTTGCCTCCATATATTTTGCTCCCTTCTATGTACCTTCGGCAGCCATGTTCGTTGCGTTGGGTTTGTATCCTTTCCACCTAAGAGCATCTCCAGCCGTTGGCCCCCCAGGGGGCGCCTAAAATCGCCGCCTGGGGGTGACCCGGCGCAAAAAATGGGCCTGGGGGCGAGTTGGTCCCAGCCGCCGCCCCTAGGCGCGTTCAAAAAATAAAAATATATAGCAAATTTCGGCGAAGTTCGGCTAAACACGACAAATTTCGGCAAACTTGGGCATATATTAGACATGTTCGCGGATTTTCATTACATACATATAAACTAATCTAAAAAAACTGGCTGAACGCCGAGTAGTCGCCGTCGTCGCCGCCATCGTCGGCCTTCTCCTCTTTGATGCGGGCGCCCCTGCTGGACCCCTCCCCGGCGTCGCCATGGCGGACTGGTGGCGGCGGCGCGTCGTCGTCGTCGTCGTCGCCGATGATGACGACCCCTCCTTCGTCACGGCCTCGGCAGCGCTGCGCGAAGCGCCGCAGGGCGGCGCACTGGCGCTCCCTCGCCATCTTCAGGGAGTCCTGGCGTGCCCATTCAAGGGCCGCGTCGTCGTCGAGCTCGACTTCGCCGTGCTCCGTTTTCACGGCGGGGAGACCCGACTCCATCTTCACCGGCGCGAGCCCCGGCTCCGACTTTGGCTTGACGAAGCGCGGAGGAGGAGCCGACGAGGAGGCGCGCCGGCCGCCCTCGTTGATGACGATGCTGGCGCTGCGAGTGCGCCGGCCGAGCGGCGTCTCCGCCGCGGGCTCGGCCTTGACGCCGAGCAGCGTCGGAGTGCCGGAGGAGTGGGAGGAGGAGCGCGAGGAGGAAGAAGAGGAGGAGGCGCCGAACCTCCTTGGCGACCATTGCCCGTCGCGTCGGCGGTGCGCCGGGGCGGCTGCCCTCGCCGGGGGGTACGCCAACGGCGGGTTGTTGCCGCCCTCGAGGTGCGTCAGCACGCCCTCAAGTGTGCGGCCGGGGGCGCCCCACCACAGGTGGCGCCCCTCGCTGTTCTTCAGGCCGCCGACCACCGGCGCGCCGTTGGTGACGCCAGCCGCTGCTGCTGACGGCGCTCGAAGTACGCCACCCAAGCCGCGTGGTTGTCGTCGGCGTACTGGGGGTGGGAGAGCTGGGCGTCGGTGAGGGAGGCGCGCACGACCTCGACCTCGTCGGCGAAGTAGGAGGGTTTGGCCACGGTGTCGGGCAATGGGGGAATGGGCACTCCCCCATTGCTGAGCCTCCAGCCCGTCGGCCCGGCGCACATGTCCGACGGCGCCGGGATGTTCTCCTGGAATAGGAGCCACGACTCCTGTTCGCGGAGCGAGCGGCGGCCGAAGCCGTTGGCCGCCGCCTCATCTCCGGGGAAACGCTCGGCCATCGGGAAAGGGGAGGGAGATGGAGGGGCTGGGCGGCGGCTCACGGGAGAGGGAGGGCTGGGGGAGAGCTCGGCGGCGGCGCTCGGGAGAGGTAGCGCTCATCAGAGGCGAGCGAGGCCGTATATAGCCGCGCCGCGCCCGTGTGTACGCGTCCGAGGGAGGGGAGGCGTCGGCGCGCCGTCCCGTGACGCGCCGCCCGTGAGGAATCAATGGCAAAGCTGACCGGCGGCAGCCTTGCCATTGATTCCCCGCGGGAAACCGAGGCGTTGGGAGAAGACGAGGCGGTGTCGCTGACGCGGCTAGCCCGCGGCTCTTTCGCGCCAAAAACGATTCACCCGGCGCCCCCGAGCGCCCCCCAGCGCGCCGGGTTCGGGTTGGGTCCGCCGGCACCAATTTCGGCCCGAGCCGGCGAAAAATGGGCCCTTGGGGGCGTGACTGGGCCGATTTTTTGGCGCCGGCGGCCGAAAAGTCACCTGGGGAGGCTTGTTGAGGGCGCGGCTGAAGATGCTCTAAACTCTTAAACCATTTGGGAGTGATCGATGTTTCGTTGATATCACAAACTATGTTCTGGTGGTGTTTACATGGGTGATTGATTGTCGTCGTTGGTCATGCTTCATGCCCTAAATAAGGACCCTGTGTATATTCAGTGGCAACTGGGATTATGTCAAGTTTTCCATGGTATGATCGTCTTTCATCCCGCTCTCACCGGAGTTAAGACATGGCTCCGGGGCAGGTTAACCTTTGTTTATTCACTCTAACTCTACCTATTTCTGCTAACCGTGATGTGCTTTGCCTCGAGCATTGCTAGAGTGTAGAGTAATGGTGTATAAGTATGATAATTTAAAAGAAGTATTATGGTGTGTTGCAGTAATAATTTTAAATTTTAAAACTACAGACCTTGCATCATTTTTTTTGTGAATGTGGGCAGTGTGTTCAACTTGCATCATATTTTTGTTGTGAATGTGGGCAGTATGTTCAAGTTTATCTGGAACAATTTGAAGGGTTTCCTCAACACAAAATACTTCAACCAGGTTCACTTAAGCACCTCGAAGTATGTATAGAAATTTAAAATTATAATTGTTTCAGGTGCTTTGCCACTTTATGTATGCTTTGTTACAAAGTTTAATAACTGAACCTATTTGCTGTGTCGAACATTAGCATTTATTTGATCCTAATCCAATTCAGTTCGTCACCACCGTCTTTTGGCTCCCGCTTTCAACAAATGCATTATCATTTATCTATTTTCTTGACACGATACTTTGGAAAACGGTTTAGACTTCTAGTCATTCTCTGTTTATTGTCAGCACATCTTTGAAAATAAATAAATAATGTTTCCTCCATATATGAATGACAAACTAATACTATGGAGTTGTCCGGTTGCATCCGGTACATTTATGTTCCATTGCTAATTAACGTTCATTTGTGATTCCTTCCTCACAATGGAAACATTCCTCGGCACCATGACAACAATCAGTGATGGAACAACCTTTTTATTTTATCTTATGTTGCCGTTCTGTATTGTCGCGGCCACAAAGATTGCGGCCACAAAGATTGCGTGGACACTGAGCCGTAGTGTGTTTAAAAAAAATTACATTATCCTTTTATAACATGGTGGTGTTAGAAATATCTTAGCAGTGGGGCAGGAATTAGCTAGCCCTTTTTTGGATTTGTTCCTCATACTTACAAGTTTTGACTTTTGTAAGTGTGTGGGGTTGACTATTCATACTTGGATATACGTATATATAAACAATATATTAGTAAAAGTTATTATGCATATTATGGATCATCAAGGTGCCAAACAAGCATGGAAGCTGCATCGATCATTGTTGTTTCCATAAAAATTTCTACCTGCTACTTGTTTAACTTCTTTTAGTGCGCATAGCTGCATATCTATTTTTATGGATTATATTCGACCCCCACTTCATACCAAGAACAACATAAATTGTTGGCCATGTTTCCATCCTATCTGTAGTTGTGTCTGTCTGAGAATGAAAAAGTATCAGATAAAAGAAAGCGTGTGATAATGCTGGTAGATTGAAACTATGGTTCCTTTTTCAGCAGCAATTTATTGTCTCTGGTGAAGAAACCAGATGATAAATACTAAAGCAAGATATGATCCTATCACCAGTTAGACATTCAGCTACTATGCATTGATAGCAGGTTAGAAATACCATCTTTTACTTGGCTAGCAAAGGTGTGTGGATTTATGACATTAGGCTATTTGGCAGATGATTTGCAGATTGTGGTAGCACGCTTTGTATCTTCAATTGTATTGACGTCTTTAATTTTCCTTCATATCTTCAACTCTTCCATAAAAATTGGCAGATGTTGCAACACGTGTATTTACAACTTGAAGCAACTTCAAGCCTATTAGGTTCAAGAAGCAACCACCATATAAGTTGATTAAAAACACTTATTCAATTAAGATCAACATTTGGTTTAGTCATGTAAAATTAACTTTTATGCTTCATGATGATATATTGTCATGGTGTTCTCGCAGGGTGAGTCGCGTCACGGCAGATGTCACAGGGGTGGCTTGAGGTGAGGGCAAGACTGCAGTGGAGATCAGGGAACATGATTGGGCAAGCAACACGTGGTGGTTTACCCAGGTTCGGGGCCTTCGTTGGGAGGTAACACCCCTACTCCTGCATGTCTGAAATATATGTGAAGTATGTAGCAATACAGAGTTACTCTTGAAGTCGTTTTACAGAAGGTAGTGGGGAGCTATGAGCTTCATGCCTCATGCATATGAGTGTGAGTGTGAGAGGGCGTGGGTTGCCTTTTGTGGCCGAATGGGCATGGATAGATGTATGCGTGAGTGTGTGGCTAAGGAATCGTGGGTGAGCATTTATGTGTGTGTGAGAGTGCTCGTCCCCTTGGCCAAGTAAGTGCCTTCTTGGGCAAGGGAATGACTTCCTCTCCAAGGCAGTGTTCCTTGGGTCACTTTATGCACTAGTGCGCAAGGATAAGTAACACTATACATGATGTTGCGTATGACGAGTGAACAGTGTATGCTTTATCAGCAATAGTGGCCATGGTATGGCCGCGGTATGCCGTCTTGTTGGTGTCGGGTCGATGCATCGGTTGACTCTGCGCAGCAGACCAGTTGGAGCAGCCGGATGGCGAGCCGGCCGGAGCAGCCGGGCAGCCGGACCAAGGGACGCTGGATGCCCCGATGTTCTGAAGCGTCGTATCGCCGTCTTGGGGCTACTCGGGATCATCCCGCGACATATATATTGCGAAAATATGTCTCGGTTTATTGGACAAATCGATGGACACTGAAACACAAACATTATGGTCTATTATAATTAACATCTTACACTATAAACGCACATAAAAATATGATCAATCATAAGTAACAACTTACACTACAAATACACTCAATATAATATAATAAAATATTACTACTTGTCTACTTATATTTTAACATAATTTTAAACACTATCATGCACGAATCAAGCTGGATGGGCGTAGCAACATGCACTATCAATGTTAGAGTCCTCCTAATAACCACACAATAGATTTTCAATTTCCCATTCCCCAACTCTAATTACCGAACCAAAACATTATGAGTTCTTGATCAAGGGATTATGTGGTGTTATTGTTAGGAAACATACCCCACCTAGAGGTCTCCCCTCTTTCTCCTGACCGAATAATGATGGTCATGGTTCCCTAATGGCCGTTGACCTTGGCAAGCACATATACTCCCTCCTTTTTGGTTTATAGGGCTTATCTCAAAATTTTAGTTTTTTCATTTTATAAGGCTCAATTTTATTGTTTCCCATCACATGTTCAGATTCCAAGGTGCATTAAATCATTGCATGCAAGTATTAAGAAAAAATTGACTAATGCATGTAATTTATGCATGCATGCATTGCAATTAATGCATTGGTAAACATACTTTTTTGAGAAAAACTGAGCATTAATTGGGTGCTTTTGCAAACTACAAAAAGTATTTCACCACTCACCATCTATCTTGGTTGGTGAGATTTTTGAATTGAGCCTTATAAACCGGAAAGGAGGGAGTATAGTCGTTGACCTTGGCAAGCACATATGTCGCGGTGGATGGTTATGTTCATTAACTATTATGTTTGGCACTTTTGTGTATATTGATTAGAGGCATATGTTTTTCTTAAAGAACAATCACAACCATTTTTTTTCATAATCACATCAACACATTTGCGAACTCTATAATTTGCAAGTTACATCCACAATGGATTGAATAAAATGCGCCTACAACAATTATACTTGTATCTTATATACACATTCGTCAAGCGCATTCAAAAATTAAACTTATGGTAAGTGAATACTTCCGAGTGTGACAATATGGACACCGAGCTCAACATTTTCAGCCTATGTTGACCATTTGGCCACACTAGTTGGACGCGTGCATGCAAAGTGGGGCCGCACGTGTTTTTTCCTACCTTGCCACAACATTGGGGCACGATATGCTCTCCCACTCCTCATGTATCCGCCCGACCGCCTACGCAGGTGCCGGCTCCATCGCCTCCACAACTATTCACACTCCACTTGATGGTTCATAGGACAATATGGTCATGTAAATGGTAATCCTCGTTCGTAGATATATGCCCTTTTTTGAATTGACGCTTGGACATTTTGCTTTGATTATTTCTTTTCGTTACAACATATTAGTATGAAGCATAAAACCATAGAGTTAAAAAAGGCATAAAACTGTGATATTATCAAAATGCCTATCATTAGTCATATACTTTTCACATGATCCCTTTGAGGCATCCTTTTTGTTATAATATAACTAACACTATGTTGTTACTAAACATCCAAGTTGCAAGAAACACTTTTTTTGCGGGGGTAAAGGGAGTTTTATTGCAAGATTATAGAGTTATAGTCTTGAGGCCACATATCCTCAATACATGGCGGTACTGAGCCCAACCACACAACAGTAGTTCGCTCTGTGCGGCTATAATTGGCCAGTCGATCGAAAACTCTATTTTAAGAACGACTAATCTTTAGAGGAAAAAACTCCCTGGTACCTAACAAGTCCTTTATTTCCAACACTAGGTGGCCATAAGCTGACTGCACCACCAGCGGGAGGACAGAATGTTGTATAGTTAGTGCAATGCCTTGCATTAACGCATGCAGTTCCGCCTCCAGTAAATCATTGCAGTGGAAGATAA
The DNA here is from genome assembly GCF_018294505.1 of Triticum aestivum. Classification (NCBI taxonomy): domain Eukaryota; kingdom Viridiplantae; phylum Streptophyta; class Magnoliopsida; order Poales; family Poaceae; genus Triticum; species Triticum aestivum. The sequence goes on from NC_057813.1 coordinate 650,537,946, forward strand.
ATCGATAGGCTGCGAAAAGGATTGCTCCTTCACTGTCCCTTAGAACCATACAAGCAGCTGCAGAACCGCCGGCCTTCTGGAAGGAACCATCAACAGAAAGGGCCACCGTCCCAGCTGCCGGCGCGGGCCATGGAAGTGTGGGAGATATGCCAGCTCTCGCCGCTGGGGTGACATCCAGGGTAGACATCTTGCCTTTTAAGATTTCATCAGTTTTGAAAGAAATTGTAATTACAAACTAGTCTTGGGGTGATTCTTCGCCTCCTCCATGTTGCACACACGATGTCGTGTACAAATTTCTTCCCACCGCCGGAACGAGAGAGCAATTATGCACGCAGTCGGGGAGGCCATCTAACTCTACTAGGAAGCGCCAGTGAGGTCAATCCAATCCGGAAGGACCCATTGCCCCGTGGCTTTGCCGCGAAACTTAGCCGGCCAGTCAAATGACACGAGTGCCAATTTTGGTTGCGTATAAGTCCTAATCGATCAAATGCCACGAGTGCGCAATAGATACAAAAGTCGACAACAAACGGGGATTCCTAGTTTCGAATACAGTCGACACCATGGGCATACCAAAAATTCAGTTCCCCTGCAAAAAAAAAATCAGTTGTGATGATGTCAGTTCATCCAAATGACCCAAATTCAGCAATAGTTTCCGGGAGCATACTAGGAGTTCGGATCATCTTCCCATTTCAGTTGTGTAAATTTTTTTGCTGAACTTTTCGAAAATTTGACGAAATTTCCGCTGAAAAAGAGAACCTGGTCGCGGATTCGCGATTACCCACACTGGTGGAGGGCGACGGGCACGTCGCTCGGGAGATCCCAACAGTTCCCACTCCTCGCACCGACGCAGCCATGGCCGAGCTGCGGCACGGCACGGTGGCGGCGGCGGCGGCCCGCGCCTCCGGCTCGCCCGCGAAGCGCGACGCGGAGGCTGCCTCCGCCTCCGCCTCCTCCCCCTTCCTCTCCTCCCCACGCGGCGGCGGCGACGGCGGCAAGGACGGCGCGCTGCGCCCGCCCCCTCCACTCCACCAGAGGTACCCGCTCCCCGCCGCCGTCCGCGCCCTCCTCACGCTGGAGGACCCCCGGTCGCCCTCCGCCCCGCCCTCCTACCGGATCCTGCTCGCCGTCCTCGCCTGCGTCGCCCTCGGCGCGCTCGTCTCCGCCACCTCCGTCTGGTCGCGCCTCGTGAGTCCTCGATCCCGTCGATCTTCGCTGCGTCTCATCGGGATCCCTGATGCTTGCTTACATTCGTGTTGTTGTTGGACCCTAGAACGCGCCCTACCTGTGCCGCAAGGATGGGATTCGGCTCCAGTGCCCCGGGGTAAAGTGATGTTGATCTCAGCTTGCATCTGGGTGGATATTTGTGCGTGCAATCTGTTTTAACGTTTGTTTGTTTGGCTTGGCTTGGTGTTGTTACCGTTCAGGTGAGCAACTCTCTGTGGGAGAATCCGCATGCCGCTGCCACGTCTTGGAAGCCATGTGCCGAGCGACGCAGCGACGAGATCTCAGGCAAGTGCTGAAATTAATCGCTCTAGTAGAAATGCGATCAAAGATGTTCCATAACTGTACGGCTGTATATTCTCCATTTAATTTTTGTTGGGTGTCTTTTCCATTTATGTTGATACTACTGCAATGCAAAGTCGATATGGTGCCTGGATAGTTGATAAAATTCGATCAGGACCATAAGTAACTTGAACAGTTGGCCTGCTAGAGGCTAGACATACTAGTATATTTGGTAAGGAGATATACCATGCGTAAGTTGGCTGGCGGGAGAGATAAAAGTGAATGACTGACTTTGAGATGAGGATAAAATTATGATAGCATTTGTGAGAGCACAAGTGGAATTTTTTTTCCAACCGGGCTCACACCCCTTTCCATTAATTTTGCAATCAACGGAAATACATCAGTCTGTTCACAGGTCTGTTTAGTACCGTACCACAAAAGCTAAAGACTACCATAATGGAAATGATCGCAACAGCTAAAAGGGGACTGAAAAGGGTGGAGCGAGCTGGTGCATCATCAGGAAACCCACCGCAAGAAGATCCTATAACGGATCATCTGCCATGGGGCGAAAACCTGATGACACAAAACAAGCCACTGCCCAACTATGAAGAACAGGTTCCCAGGATAGAACTGCAAGTACACCTCGACATCTAGGCAAAAGGAACTACCACGAAACAATAAACCAGCGGGCATCAGACCCCTGTGGCCAGCCGAAACGACGAAAGTGCCCAACCGAAGATCCCAGCTAACCAATCTTGATCCCATCCCTCTCTCCCAAGAGAGGTCTGCTACGAGGAAAGGTTCTGTCCGCCAGTGCAGCTGCTGCCTGGGCCAACCTCTTCACTCCAGCTTGGAACTTTGCTTTGTCCTCGTCTTTGAGCAGCCCTGCCCAATACAACATGAACGAGCAAGCAGTGAAAACAGCCTCCAGGGGAGTGCGAGCAACATATTTATCAAAAGTAACTTTATTGCGGAGGCACCAGATCCCCCAACATATGGCAGCTACGATCATCACATAGTATTGTTCTCCCCCTGGGAAGAATTTATATAGCCAGATAAAACTTTGCCATAGGGATCGAGGGCAACAGGACGCGCCAACTGTTAAACCCAGAACCCCCCAAACGGTACGAGCAAGTGGGCAAGTAAAGACAAAGTGATTAGCCGTCTCTACATTGGTACAAAAAGAACAAGCAGGGTTCCCAGGCCACTTTCTATTGCGCATATTATCCCGTGTAAGCACAGCATTCTGGAAAAGTTGCCATAAGAAGATTTTAATCTTCAATGGAATGGCTGCTTTCCACACCCATTTATAATTGGGACCAGATAAGTTTCTTTCCAACCACTCATACATAGATTTAGTCGTATACTTCCCCTTACTACTAAATGCCCAGGAAATTGTATCTGAAGAACTGTTCAATGATAATTTTCTAGCTTCCGCAACCACCCAAGCCCACTGCTCACCCAACACACCGTTCAATCTCCGTCTGAATCCAAGGGTATAATTATTCCTAACCCAGGATATAACAGTACTCTCTTGTTCTTGGCAGATGCTAAAAAGATCAGGAAATCGATCTTTCAGGACAGTGTTCTCTATCCAAGGGTCGTGCCATACCCTGCTCAGATCTTCACTATTGATATTGACCTTTCTACCAGCCATATACGAGTCCTTGACTTTCATGATAGCCTTCCAGCAAGGAGAATCAGAAAAACGACTGCGTATATTAGCCACAGTCTTGTTTCTGAAGTATCTAGCTCTCACAATACGCTGCCATTGCCCGTCGCTAGTTTCGAGCTTCCACCACCACTTAACTAGTAGGGCAATATTCTGTTTATGTAAATCCTTGATTCCCAGCCCCCCAATATTCTTAGATCGGCAAATTCTAGCCCACTTAACCATATGATATCCATGTTTCTTGTTCTTCCTTCTCCAGAAGAATCGACGACGGTGTTTCTCTTTCTTTTCAATAAAGGTTTTATTGAAGAGGAACATCAACATAAGGAACGATGGAATCCCATCAAGGCTGGATCCCAATAAGGTTAGTCTGGCCCCAGAGGAAGCCGCATAGGCAGCCCAAGCATCAAGTTTTTTGATCAGTTTACCATCAAGGAAGTCTAGATCCGCATTCTTGAGGACGGAATGTGTTACTGGTACACCTAGGTATTTCATAGGCAAGGTGCCCACTTGGCAGCCAAACATATTCGCATATGCTAGATCGATATTGTTGTCTCCTCCAATACTAAATATCTCACTTTTTTCAAAATTAATTTTCAGCCCTGACATGAGTTCAAAGAGATAAAGCAAGAGCTTGATATTGACAGCTTTCTCAATATCATGTTCAAAACATAGCACAGTGTCATCTGCGTACTGCAGGATGCCCACCCCCTCCTCAATAAGATTGACAGCCAACCCTTTAATAAGACCATTTTTTTGAGCCGCAAGCACCATCTTAGTGAGGCAATCAGCTGCTAAATTAAAGAGGAAAGGGGAGTGAGGATCACCCTGTCTCACCCCCTTAGCACTTTGAATATAGGGCCCCACCTCATCATTGATTTTGACACTAACTGTGCCATTCTTAAGGATTTGAGATACCCACCCACACCATTTAGAATCAAACCCCCGTTTCCTATGACAGTCGAGTAAAAATTCCCAATTGACTTTGTCATAGGCTTTCTCGAAGTCAAGTTTGAGAATTACACCTACTTGTTTTTTGACATGAGTATAGTGTAAAATCTCATGTAAAGATAGAATGCCATCCACAATATGTCTCCCTTTAATAAAGGCATTTTGTTGAATACTGAACAGCTTATTTGCATATTTACTAGCCCTAATATCCATGGCTTTTGTGAGCAGTTTGTATGGGCAACGCAACAAATAGATGGGTCTATATTGTTGGATCCTCTTAGCATCAGAAGATTTAGGCAACAAGGTTATAATGCCATAATTCAGGCGTTGCACATCCAACTTGCCCTCATAGAACCAATCAAACATATGCCATAAATCCTGGGCAACCACTTCCCAGCAATGTTGATAAAACTCAACAGGAATGTCATCCGGGCCAGGTGCCCGATTAGTTTTCATGCTAAACAGAGCCTTCTTGATCTCCTCAAGGGAAAAAGGTCGGGTCAAATCATCATTGTCCTTAGGAGTAATTTTTTCCTCCTGAGACCATAGAGTTGCATCAATTTGGCAAATATTTCCAGGGGCCGGTCCAAAAAGGTTCTTATAGTATTCGGTGGCATGGGCTAATAAGTTTTTGGTTCCATCTATAACCACAGATCTGCATTCAAGGGAGATCATGGAGTTTTTCCTACGACACCCATTAGCAACCTTATGAAAAAAATCAGTGTTATTGTCTCCTTTCAATAACCACCTCTCATTAGATAGTTGATGCCAATGGAGTTCTTCTTCCACATACATATCATTGAGCTCTACTAGGATATTTAGTTTCCTAGTGTAAGCCTCACCACATAGCCCAACTTCCTCTTCGAGCTTTTCCAGCTCCTGAAGTTCAAGTTTAATAAGCTTCTTTCTAATCTTGTTGTGACCAAACAAATTAGATCCCCACCCTTTAAAGAATTTCTTGAACCTCTTCAGTTTAATGTTCAAGGAATCGATGGGGTTGTTTGTGTACACCGGCCTAGACCAAATCTCAGCCACCAGAGGAAGAAATTCTGGATTTTGAAGCCAAGCATTATCAAATTGAAAGCATCTATTTCCAGGTGCTCTAGAGGAGGCTCTCCCACTATCCAATAACAAAGGATTATGATCAGATAATTCTTTGACCAACTTAGCAACAGAAGCAAGAGGGTATAAGTCTTCCCAGTCCGGAGACATAAGCACTCTATCCAATTTTTCTAAGGTTGGGTTTTCCTGTTTATTAGACCAGGTATAGCAACCACCTGTCATGTAAATCTCCCTCAACCCAAGCAGATGTATGACAGAATTAAACACATCAGAAAAATGGGATATAGCACAAGTGGAAATGGAACCCAGAAACAAAATACCCTGTCTATGTTTCTTTCTTTAACAGGTTGTTCAAATCTTGTTACCCCTTTTTTGCACCTGTAACATACGAGCTTTCTTCATGAAACCATAATCCATGTTGCTTCCTCTTGGGGATAAGGAGTTCTCTACATAGCTTGACTAAGATTGAAGTGAAACTGTTTGGGTACCCTATCCTCTGTTTCTGTTCATCATGATAGCTTAAGAAAAATACAAAAACCATTCACCTGAAACCATGGTTGCATCCTGATGAGTATCAATTTTGTCTTCTCTCTACTATTCTGCAGATCTTGTGTCAGAGAACGAAACGTCTGGGTATATTTTTATTCATGCTGAGGGTGGATTAAACCAGCAACGCATAGCTGTACGTACGTGCCCTATTCACATTTATCAGTTTATTGAACCTTTTTTGGCCTTAATAACACATGTTTATTATTACTATTATGTTATTTCCATGCTTCGGTTTCAATTCAAAGGACATAGATTTAATGATTTGTTATGCAACATTTGCTTATGTAGTAAATGTTACCTTGCCCAAGTTGTATCGAATACTGTCAGTTAATTGCACTACTTGATATATTTGCAGATATGCAATGCTGTTGCAATCGCTAAGATAATGAACGCCACACTTATTTTGCCTGTGCTGAAGCAGGATCAAATATGGAAAGATCAAACGTAAGTGATAATTCTGATTTCCTTTTGAATGGACTCCTGCTTGCTTATGCCCCTTTCTAACTTGTATCCATTATCATGTTGGCTCCTGGCAAAAGTGTTTAATATTTGGCAACCTTGTATGTTCAGGAAATTTGAAGATATCTTCGATGTAGATCATTTTATAAATTATTTGAAGGATGATGTGCGCATTGTTCGAGATATTCCTGACTGGTTCACAGAAAAAGATGAGCTGTTCACCAGTATAAGGTTAGTTTCTTCATTTCATCTTTTGGTCTGTCTTAGCTGCCTTCAGTTTGAAAGCTTGATGCTAAAGTTTAAACACATGAATGGTGTTCATCTTTAAAGCATTGTTTTCTTTTGTTAAAATCGACACTAATATTGTTAGAGGGAACAATTACTCTTGGAGTGTATTAATATGAACAAGCCAACTAGGTGACTTCGGCTGCTTGTTTGTGCTCTGCAGTTTCTTTTACAAACTTACGTATGCATTTCTCATGTTTGTTATATTGCTATGCAAGAAATTGCTAATTCAACAACAGTCAACAAGTATAAGTCTGCTTGTCCAATTCAGATTATTATATTGGATGCCGTGAGTTCTGAGGGTGCGAGGGGATCACAGTGTTTTTTTGCTTCTGCTCATTCCACTTTGTGACATTTTTATCAATCATTAGATAATTTAGCCATGCTGGTTGATACTGCAATCCCAGTTCATTATAGCGGTTTGAACTACAGTAGCTGCTGTCATATGTGTTATTCATAATTAGTTGGCACTGGTACATTGTGTGGCATGATAGTTTGCTGGCTGACATAGCTATAGTTCCTTTTATTTGCAACCTGGGTTATCAACATTCAATACATCTGGTCTGTCTGCTGGATAAGATTTTTCGTGGTGATTAAATTCTGTCAATTTCTGTGACTATTGCCTGTGAAATTTTGTTAAATGTCAGTACTGCCAGCTGCAAAATGGTGCCTATTTCTACATTTACTTCATGGTTAGATAAATGTGCTTATGTATGTTTCTTTGTTTTTGCTTGCTGATGTTGTTTTTATTTCGTGCCAACATATTGTCATACTTAATTGTAACGTCTGTAATTATTTATGTTGATTTTAACAGACGTACTGTAAAAAATATCCCAAAATATGCACCAGCGCAGTTTTATGTTGATAATGTACTTCCAAGGATCAAAGAGAAAAAGATAATGTCTATCAAGCCATTCGTTGATAGATTGGGGTAAGTCTTCACATCATTTTATGAAGATATTTTCATGGCTTTATCTGATCATATATCTTCAGATTTGTTACATAGTACTCCCTCCGTTCCTAAATATTTGTCTTTCTAGAGTTTTCAACAAATGACCATATACGAAGTAAAATGAGTGAATCTACACTCTAAAATGTGTCTATATACATCCGTATGTGGTAATCCATTTGAAATCCCCAAAGACAAATATTTAGGAACGGAGGGAGTAATTGCTTAGCCCTGTGACTAAATCTTCACATTAGAGTCTTTGTGGTCAAGTCTATTGCTCCCTATTACCCCTCTCCCCCTTGGCTAGAACTTGTGGCATACATTAATGTGGTGCAAAAACTTGGCTCGGACGTGCAAATACGGTGCAAATCTCGTTTGTATACGGCTGCGATGCTGACAAGGCATGGCAGCGTGGCATAGGGCCCGCCGTCAGTGACTGCAAAAAAAAAACCTTGGTTTACTATTATTATTTTCTCATGAAAAGGCTCCTGTGTGATATGTGGCATCTGGTGGGTCCCACTTGTCCGTAAAACATCACTAATTTTATTAGAATGAAAAATAATCCGCCAAGGGATTCGTACCAGTGATTTCAGCCTAAACGATGTGCGCAGCTAACCATCCGCAAAGAGCTCACATCACGTCATTGAAGCATACGGAGGTCTTATATCTTTGAATTAAGTAATAACATAACTAAAGAATTTTAATCGTAAGTGTTACGCTCATGGGGTTTCAAGCTAGCTACCCAGGTAAAACAATTAGGAGGGCGTGCCACTCCAACTATGTACTCTCATGTGTAAATATAATTGTTACAGTTTATGTCTAACAGAACGTTCTCCTGGGCTACAATTTATGTTTTTTTTTCACTTTTCGAAAGTTGTAAAGAAATGTAAATTGTAATTATAAATAATGTACATATAAATAGAATATATTAGACTAAAAAGTGCTCATATATTAATTTTAAGAAATCTATCAAATTAAATTATGAATTAATTGTATGATTAAAAAGTTTTTCATATTAAATAAAATATCAAAGTAATTTTAGAAAATATGTGTATTTAAAAAATTATCATGTCAGTTCCAAAAATTACAAGTTTTTTTATAAAATATTCATGTTGTATATAAAATTGTGCAAGCTTTAATGTTTTAATGTTGGTTTAATAAAATTTGTGTGTTTTCTAAAAATTAGATATGTATTATGAAATTAATATAAATATATGTGCAAAAAGTTAGCTTAGTGTGCCTCGGACTACAGGTTCTCAAATGAAAACGTATTTACAATTATGCGTACACTTATAGTTTACATTTTGTGGGGCTAAAAAGAAGGAAATAAAAAAACTAACATGTTTAAACTGTTGTATAAAGCTTAACAATCCTGTTAAGGCACGAAATGCCGTTTGTTCTATAGTATTTGCTAGGTCCTCCTCGTGGTAACTGTCAGGTTGCTGGCATGAAATCCCACGGCTGTATTTTTTTTTTTTGAATTAGAATTCTTAGTTTTGTTATTTAACAAAGATATAAAGGCTGAGTAACAACTGTTATCTGCTGTGTTGGCTAGCCGTGCTCTCGGCTGACTATACCTCAACGGGTCGAATCCTTGCCCGACTCCTATTTTTCTTTCTATATAATACTAATAAAATTTGTGATGTTTGGCTGATAGGTGGTGGGACCACCCAATGCCACACGCAGATACTGTGTGTACACCTGATCAGGGGCCTTTACGTGAGAAAAAAATGAGAAATAAAAATTTAAGGTTTTTATTGCAAAAGAGAACACCACACGCCCAATCTTCACCATATGGTCACTGACAGCGGGCCCTATGCCACGCTGTCATGCCTCGTCAGCTTCGCTGACGTATATAAACGAGATTTGCACCATATTTGCACGTTCAAGCCAAGTTTTTGCACTACTTTAATGTATGCCGCAAGTTCTAGCACTAAAGTGACCGTTTACGCCAAGTTCTAGCACTACCGGTGTAATTGACTCTTTATTAATTCCTTGCTACTTTGTACACGACTTGTGACCATAGTGTAATGTAAACTCATCATTTCAGGTATGATAATGTTCCAATGAAGATAAACCGGCTCAGATGTAGAGTTAATTATCACGCCTTAAAGTTTCTACCTGGCATTGAAGAGATGGCTGACAAACTAGCAACAAGGATGCGGAATCGAACTGGGAATGTAAATCCATACATGTAAGTGTAGCTCATGATCTTCAGAGTAACCTGCCCTGGAGTTGGCAATTTTTTACATATCTCACGCTGTTATTCCTGCTTTTGAAGGGCTCTTCATCTTAGATTCGAGAAAGGAATGGTGGGTTTATCCTTTTGTGATTTTGCTGGAACCAGAGAGGAGAAAGCAATGATGGCTGAATATAGACAGAAACAATGGCCAAGACGCTTCAAGGTGATATACTAATGTGAATTGTCTAGACAAATGATTTTAGCCTGAAGAGAACAAGGTCAGAGTAGAGTAGTTACATATATTTCTCTTGTATATATGCAGAATGGATCTCACCTTTGGTCTTTAGTACTGGAAAAGAGAAAAGAAGGCCGCTGCCCGCTTGAGCCTGGGGAAATAGGTTTCATTCTGCGTGCAATGGGATATACAAAGGAGACTCAGATATATGTTGCATCAGGACAAGTGTATGGTGGAAACAATAGAATGGCGCCACTGAGGAATATGTTCCCCAATTTGGTAGGTGTTCCACTGCAAATCCTGTTTGTTGCCTTCAAACTTCAAAGTGCCTTTATATGGACATACACGAAACTACAGATTCAGAAAGGAAACTGAGACAGTTACCTATGGATGGGCAAGCAACCATTAGCAGGTGGATTTGTTGTAGAGACAACTGACCCATTATCTTTGTTCCTTGCAGGTTACCAAAGAAGATCTCGCAAGCAAGGAGGAGATAGAGCATTTCAAGAAGCATGTAACCAGCCTTGCTGCATTGGACTTCCTGGTATGCCTGAAGTCGGATGTGTTCGTCATGACCCATGGCGGCAATTTTGCGAAGCTGATCATTGGCTTCCGGCGCTATATGGGGCGACATAGGCTCAAGTCTATCAAGCCGGACAAGGGGCTCATGTCGAAGTTCTTCGGCGACCCCTACATGCCATGGGCGACTTTCGTGGAGGATGTGATGATCACTCACCAGACACGAACAGGCCTCCCCGAGGCCACCTTCCCGCACTATGACCTCTGGGAGAACCCTCTCTCCCATTGCATGTGTAGAGCATAAACTATATAGACTACAAGTGATTGTGCATAGCTTAATTAATTCCTTTGTTCATACAGATCCATCCTATAACTGTAAGTTCATATAACTATTTTTTTTCACGTCCAGTTTTGTTTGTGTAGAGTTTTTCATCTAGAAACACTACATGTATATGAAAGTTCAGCTGATGCATATGAATTTCCCAAAAATAGTTTGTGCATAATAATTACATGATTGAACAAACAATTTTCACTTCAACGGTGTAGTTACAGAGATTTAGGGCCTGTTCGGAGTCCCTCCCGCTCCGTGACTCCGCTCCCTGAGCAGCCCAAGCCGCAGTTCAAATTTATGGAGCAGCGAAACGGATACTCCGCGGATCCTTGGATTTGGCGGAGCTGGTGGTTTCCCGAACAGCTCCTTAATCAAATCAAATACAGTTGACATGATTCATTCATTGATGAACTGACCATGAAACCCAAGAATGCTATCCTTCAGCAGAACAAATAATTTCTGAAGAACAGCTAGTTGGACATTTGTACTACAACTTGCCGAACGTCGAGCCTCTTTGCTTTAGAGTTTATTTAGGGTCGAGCCTCTTTGCTTTAGAGTTTATTTAGGCTCGACGTACAGCGTGCGCCTGCACATAGGGCACGTCTTGCTCTCCACGAGGACGCTCTCCAAGCACGCGCCATGGAAGACGTGGGGCTTGCCGCACCCGGGCCACGCGGCGAGGTCGTCGCCCTCGAGCAGCTGCAAGCAGATGGGGCAATCCTCCCCGGCGGCGACAACCCTCCTTCGCTTTACTGGCCGCTCACCGGCGTCCATATCATCGTCGGCTTCGTCTTTATCATGGTCGCGCCGCATCGGCTCTGGCAGGTGCAATTCCATGCCGGTGAAGCGCACGGGCCACGGTTCCTCCACCATGTCCTCCAGCGCGGGGCGCATCCACTCCATGCGCTCGGGCGCGTAGTACGACCTCCGGAGCATGCCGTCGACGTCATCGACGAACAACGACCTCTGGAGGATGCCGACGTCGACGAACACCTTGACGCGGGACATATGGTGCTCCACGTGGCCGATGCGGGGCGTCCAGGCAGGAGGGCCTTTAGTCCCGGTTGGTAACACCAACCGGGACCAAAAGGCATCCACGCGTCAGCTGCTCAGGACCTGGTTTTTTTGTTTTTTTGAGGGGGGGTGGGGTGGGGTGATGTCTACTATGCAACTTTATTTTTGTAGACACGTGTTGGGTCTCCAAGTGCAGAGTGTTGTAGGACAGTAGAAATTTTCCCTCAAGTGGATGGTCTAAGGTTTATCAATCCGTGAGAGGTGTAGGATGAAGATGGTCTCTCTCAAACGACCCTGCAACCAAATATAAGAAATCTCTTGTGTCCCCAACACACCCAATACAATGGCAAATTGTATAGGTGCACTAGTTCGGCAAAGAGATGGTGATAAAAATGTAATATGGATGGTAGAAATATATTTTTATAATCTGAATAAATAAAAACAGCAAGTTAGCAAATAGTAAAGGGGCACAAAAACGATATTGCAATGCTTGAAAATGAGGCCTAGGGTCCGTACTTTCACTAGTGCAATCTCTCAACAATGCTAATATAATTTGATCATATAACTGTCCCTCAACGTGTAACGAAGAATCACTCCAAAGTTCCTATCTAGCGGAGAACATAAGACATAATTGTTTGTAGGGTACGAAACCACCTCAAAACTATTCTTTCCGATCAATCTATCCTAGAGTTCGTACTAAAATAACACGAGGCTATTCTTTCCGATCGATCTAACCAAAAGTTCGTACTAAAATAACACCAAAAAAATTCATATTCTTAATATTCAATCCAACACAAAGAATTTCAAAGAGTGCTCCAAGATTTCTACCGGAGAAATAAAGACAAGAACGTGCATCAACCCTTATGCGTAGATTACCCCAATGTCACCTCGGGAATCCGCGAGTTGAGTGCCAAAACATATATCAAGTGAATCAATACGATACCCCATTGTCACCATGAGTATTCAATTGCAAGACATATATCAAGTGCTCTCAAATCCATAAAAGTATTCAATCCGATAACAACAAAATCTCAAAGGGAAAAACTCAATTCATCACAACAAGATAGAGAGGGGAAAACACCATATGATCCGACTATATTAACAAAGCCCGCGATACATCAAGATCGTGACATCTCAAGAACAAGAGAGAGAGAGAAAGAGAGAGAGAGAGAGAGAGAGAGAGAGAGAGAGAGAGAGAGAGAGAGATTAAACACATAGCTACTAGTACAAACCTTCAGCCCCGAGGGTGGACTACTCCCTCCTCATCGTGGTGGCCGCTGGGATGATGAAGATGGCCACCGGAGATAATTCCCCCTCCGGCAGGATGCTGGAACGGGGTCTAGATTGGTTTTTGGCGGCTACAGAGCCTTGCGGCGGCGGAACTTCTGATCTAGGTTAACCCCAAGGGTTTTTGGAATATTTGGGAATTTATAGGGCAAAGAGGGGGTGCGGGAGGCCACTGAGGTGGGCACAACCCACTGGGCGTGCCTGGGCCCCCAGGCGCGCCCTGGTGGGTTGTGCCCCCTCGGGGACCCCACAGATGCTGCTCTGGCCCATCGAGAGTCTTCTGGTCCATAAAAAATCCACAAAAAGTTTCGCGGTGTTTGGACTCCGTTTGATACTGATTTCCCGCGATGTAAAAAACATGCAAAAAACAGCAACTGGCACTTGGTTCTATGCCAATAGGTTATTACCAAAAAATGATTATAAAACATCCAAGAATGATAATATAATAGCATGGAACAATCAAAAATTATAGATACGTTGGAGATGTATCAGCATCCCCAAGCTTAATTCCTGCTCGTCCTAGAGTAGGTAAATGATAAAAAGAGAATTTTTGATGTGGAATGCTGCCTATCATGTCATCTCATATTATTATCTTTGCATCATGGACTTCCGAACTTTTATATGGTTCAAAGCAATAGTCTAGTTTTGACACGAGGACTTAAATACACAAGCATATCAACAAGCAACCATGTCTTTCAAAATATCAATGCTAAAATAAGTTATCCCTAGCCCAACATGCTCAACCATTGATCCATTCATGAAACACACTCGCATATTAGCTACACCCAGTGCTCAAGTATGATCATAGTGCCCCCTAGTTGGTGCTTTATAAGAGAATATGGAGACTCAAAATAAAAATTGCATAAAGTAAAAGAAAGGCCCTTCGCAGAGGGAAGTAGGGATTTATAGAGGTGTCAGAGCTCAAAGCGAAAATTGAGAGATAAAAACATTTTGAGAGGCATACTTTTCCCACCAAAGAAAACGACTTAGAGCTCTCAACACTTTTCATGCTAGATATATAATAGGCGGTTCCCAAACAGAAAATAAAGTTTATTCCTTTTTCCACCATACTTTCACTTTCCATGGCTAACCGTATCCACGGGTGCCCTCCATACCAAGACTTTCCAAGGAATTTATTATTTGACAACATAAAGTAAATTCATTTTTCATTTCAGGACTGAGCATCCCTAATACCTTTGCCTTACTCTCGTGCAATGACAAGTGAATAAACACTCATCGTGAGAACAACCCATATAGCATGGAAAATATTGGCCACCTCACCCCGCCTCGCAAGCGGTACGAGCACACAAAAGAGAAATTTATTTTGAAATTAGAGATGACACATACAAATTTGCTTAGAACGACAAAAGAATACCGCATATAGGTAGGTATAGTGGACTCATGTGGCAAAACTGGTTTAAAGGATTTTAGATGCACAAGTAGTGATCATACTTAGTGCAAAATGCCTCGTGTCCATCCCGGACTACTTCTTATTTTCCTATTTTCTTAAATATTCCAAAATGGAGAAAAATTGCTACTAGAACTGTTTTGGAGTCGGTTTACTTACCGTATTATGTCTACTACACAACCTTCTTCTTATAGACGTTGTTGGGCCTCCAATTGCAGAGGTTTATAGGACAATACAAAATTTCCCTCAAGTGGATGACCTAAGGTTTATCAATCCGTGGGAGGCGTAGGATGAAGATGGTCTCTCTCAAACAACCCTGCAACCAAATAACAAAGAGTCTCTTGTGTCCCCAACACACCCAATACAATGGCAAATTGTATAGGTGCACTAGTTCGGCGAAGAGATGGTGATACAAGTGCAATATGGATGGTAGATAAAGGTTTTTGTAATCTGAAATAATTAAAACAACAAGGTAACTAATGATAAAAGTGAGCGTAAACGGTATTGCAATGCTAGGAAACAAGGCCTAGGGTTCATACTTTCACTAGTGCAAGTTCTCTCAACAATAATAACATAATTGGATCATATAACTATCCCTCAACATGCAACAAAGAGTCACTCCAAAGTCACTAATAGCCGAGAACAAACGAAGAGATTATTGTAGGGTATGAAACCACCTCAAAGTTATCCTTTCTGATCAATCTATTCAAGAGTCTGTAGTAAAATAACAGGAAGCTATTCTTTCCGTTCAATCTATCATAGAGTTCGTACTAGAATAACACCTTAAGATACAAATCAACCAAAACCCTAATGTCACCTAGATACTCCAATGTCACCTCAAGTATCCGTGGGTATGATTATACGATATGCATCACACAATCTCAGATTCATCTATTCAACCAACATAAAGAACTTCAAAGAGTGCCCCAAAGTTTCTACCAGAGAATCAAGACGAAAACGTGTGCCAACCCCTATGCATAAGTTCACTGAACCTGCAAGTTGATCACCAAAACATACATCAAGTAGATCACGTGAATATCCCATTGTCACCACAGATAAGCACGAGAAGACATACATCAAGTGTTCTCATATCCTTAAAGACTCAATCCGACAAGATAACTTCAAGGGAAAAACTCAATTCATCACAAGAGAGTAGAGGGGGAGAAACATCATAAGATCCAACTATAATAGCAAAGCTTGCGATACATCAAGATCGTATCACCTCAAGAACACGAGAGAGAGAGAGAGAGGGAGAGAGAGAGAGAGAGAGAGAGAGAGAGATCAAACACATAGCTACTGGTACATACCCTCAGCCCCGAGGGTGAACTACTCCCTCCTCGTCATGGAGAGCGCCGGGATGATGAAGATGGCCACCGGTGATGGATTCCACCTCCGGCAGGGTGCCGGAACAGGCTCCCGAGAGGTTTTTGGTGGCTACAGAGGCTTGCGGCAGTGGAACTCCCGATCTATGGTGTTCCTCGATGTTTTTGGGGTATATGGATATATATAGGCGAAAGAAGTCGGTTAGGGGAGCCACGAGGGGCCCACGAGGGTGGGGGCGCGCTCAGGGGGTAGGGCGTGCCCTGGACCCTCATGGCTTCCTTGAAGCTTCCCTAACGTCTACTCCAAGTCTCCTGGATTGTGTTTGTTCCAAAAATAACTCTCCCGAAGGTTTCATTCCGTTTGGACTCCGTTTGATATTCCTTTTCTTCAAAACACTGAAATAGGCAAGAAAACAACAATTTGGGCTGGGCCTCTGGTTAATAGGTTAGTCCCAAAAATAATATAAAAGTGTATAATAAAGCCCATTAAACATCCAAAACAGATAATATAATAGCATGGAACAATCAAAAATTATAGATACGTTGGAGACTTATCAAGCATCCCCAAGCTTAATTCCTGCTCGTCCTCGAGTAGGTAAATGATAAAACAGAATTTTTGATGTGGAATGCTACCTAACATAATTTTAAATGTAATTCTCTTTATTGTGGTATGAATTTTCAGATCCAAAAGATTCAAGATAAAAGTTTAATATTGACATAAAAATAGTAATACTTCAAGCATACTAACAAGTAATCATGTCTTATCAAAATAACATAGCCAAAGAAAGCTTATCCCTACAAAATCATATAGTTAGGCTATGCTTCATTTTCGTCACACAAAATACTCCCATCATGCACAACCCCGGTTTCAGCCAAGCAATTGGTTCATACTTTTTAACGCGCTTCAGCTTTTTTCAACTCTCACTCAATACATGAGCGTAAGCCATGGATATAGCACTATGGGTGGAATAGAATATGATTATGGAGGTTGTGTGGAGAGGACAAAAAAGGAGAAAGTCTCACGTTGATGAGGCTAATAAACGGGCTATGGAGATGCTCATCAATTGATGTCAACATGAGGAGTAGGGATTGCCATGCAATGGATGCACTAGAGCTATAAATGTATGAAAGCTCAACAAAAGAAACTAAGTGGGTGTGCATCCAACTTGCTTGCTCACGAAGACCTAGGGCATTTTGAGGAAGCCCATCATTGGAATATACAAGCCAAGTTCTATAATGAAAAATCCCACTAGTATATGAAAGTGACAACATAGGAGACTCTCTATCATGAAGATCATGGTTCTACTTTGAAGCATAAGTGTGGAAAAAGGATAGTCACATTGTCCCTTCTCTCTCTTTCTCTTATTTTTTTGTGGGCTTCTTTGGCCTCTTTTTTTATTTGGGCTTCTTTGGCCTCTTTTATTTTTCACAAAGTCCAGAGTCTCATCCCGACTTATGGGGGAATCATAGTCTCCATCATCCTTTCCTAACTTGGAACAATGCTTTAATAATGAAGATCATCACACTTTTATTGATTTACAACTCAAGAATTACAACTCAATACTTAGAACAAAATATGACTCTATATGAATACCTCCGGCGGTGTACCAGGATATGCAATGAATCAAGAGCGACATGTATGAAAGAATTATAACGATGGCTTTGCCACAAATACAATGTCAACTACATGATCATGCAAAAGCAATATGACAATGATGGAGTGTGTCATAATAAACGGAACGGTGGAAAGTTGCATGGCAATATATCTCAGAATGGGTATGGAAATGCCATGATAGGTAGGTATGGTGGTTGTTTTGAGGAAGATATAAGGAGGTTTATGTGTGATAGAGCGTATCGTATCACGGGGTTTGGATGCACCGGCGAAGTTTGCACCAACTCTCAAGGTGAGAAAGGGCAATGCACGGCACCGTAGAGGCTAGCAATGATGGAAGGATAAGAGTGCATATAATCCATGGACTCACATTAGTCATAAAGAACTCATATACTTATTGCAAAAGTTTATTAGCCCTCGAAGCAAAGTACTACTACGCATGCTCCTAGGGTAAGGGTTGGTAGGAGTTAACTATCGCGCGATCCCGACCTCCACTCATAAGGAAAGCAACCAAAATAACACCCCATGCTTCAAATTTGTCACACAACTTTTACCATACGTGCATGCTATGGGACTTGCCAACTTTAACACAAGTATTTCTCAATTTCATAATTACCCAACTAGCATGACTCTAACATTACCACCTTTATATCTCAAAACAATCATAAAGAATCAAACTTCTCATAGTATTCAATGCACTTTATATGAAAGTTTTTATTATATCCCCCTTGGATGCCTATCATATTAGGACTAGATTCATAACCAAAGCAAATTAACATGCTGTTTAAGACTCTCAAAAAAATATAAGTGAAGCATGAGAGATCATCTATTTCTTCAAAATAAAACCACCACCGTGCTCTAAAAGGATATAAGTGAAGCACTAGAGCAAATGACAAACTACTCCGAAAGATATAAGTGAAGATCAATGAGTAGTCGAATAATTATGTAACTATGTGAAGACTCTCCAACATTTAAGAATTTCAGATCTTGGGATATTATTCAAACAGAAAGCAAAAAATAAAATAAAACAAAATGATGCTCCAAGCAAGACACATATCATGTGGTGAATAAAAATATAGCTCCAAATAAAGTTACCGATGAACGAAGACGAAAGAGGGGATGCAATCCGGGGCATCCCCAAGCTTAGGATCTTGTTTGTCCTTGAATATTACCTTGGCGTGCCTTGGGCATCCCCAAGCTTAGGCTCTTGCCACTCCTTATTCCATAGTCCATCGAATCTTTACCCAAAACTTGAAAACTTCACAACACAAAACTTAACAGAAAACTCCTAAGCTCCGTTAGTATAAGAAAATAAATCACCACTTAGGTACTGTTATGAACTCATTCTAAATTCATATTGGTGTAATATCTACTGTATTCCAACTTCTCTATGGTTCATACCCTCCGATATTACTCATAGATTCATCAAAAATAAGCAAACAACACATAGAAAACAGAATCTTTCAGAAACAGAACAGTCTGTAGTAATCTGTAACTCTCTAATACTTCTGTAACTCAAAAAATCCTACCAAATTAGGAAACCCTGAGTAATTTGTGTAACAATCCATAGAAAAAAGAATAAGATCAAAAGCATGTTTCGGTGAATTATCAAAACTAATTTACTGGGCGAAAAAGTTTCTGATTTTCAGCAGGATCAACATAACTATCACCGTAAGCTATCCTAAAGGTCTTACTTGGCACTTTCTTGAAACAAAAGCTATAAAACATGATTACAGTAGAATAATCATGTGGACACACAAAAACAGTAAGAGTAAATGTTGGGTTGTCTCCCAACAAGCGCTTTTCTTTAATGCCTTTTTAGCTAGGCATGATGATTTCAATGATGCTAACATAAAAGATAAGAGTTGAAACATAAGGAGAGCATCATGAAGAATATGACTAGCACATTTAAGTCTAACCCACTTACTATGCTTAGGGATTTTTTGAGCAAACACTTTATGGGAAAAATAATCAACTAGCATAGGAAGGCTAAACAAGCATAACTTCAAAACTTTAAGCACATAGAGAGGAAACTTGATATTATTGCAAGTCCTACAAGCTTATATTCCTCCCCTCATAATAATTTCCAGTAGCATCATGAATGAATTCAACAATATAACCATCACATAAAGCATTCTTTCCATGATCTACAAGCATAGAATTTTTATTACTTTCCACATAAGCAAAATTCTTCTCATTCGGAATAGTGGGAGTATCATAAGAGACTCGAATACTATAAATTGTTTCCATATTAGAAGAGTAATGTTCAGAAAAAGGGTAATCATAATCATGACAAGTTTTATAAATATAATCATCACTACTTTTTATAGCATAAGTGTCATCACAATAATCATCATAAATAGGAGGCATGCTATTATCATAATAAATTTGCTCATCAAAACGTGGGAGGCTAAAATATCATCTTCATTAAACATAGCATCCCAAGCTTGGGACAAACATTAATTGCAGCAAATATATTCTCAAACATGTCATTCTCATCAAACACAGCATCCCCAAGCTTGGGCCTTTTCATATCATAAGCATAATCACTCTCATCATTAATAGTATGGATAGCACCAATAGTATAGCAATGATCATCATCACAATGAGTAAAACTACTGGAATCTGTCATTTTGCCGTCTGCCACCTCTTTGCCGTCAGCCAGCTGACGGCAAAGAGGCTCTTTGCCGTCCGCTTCCACAAAGCTGATGGCAAAAAAGGGCTGATGGCAAAAAGGATATTTGCCATCAGCTGCTTCTTTGCCGTCAGCCAGCTGACGGCAAAGAGCTAGAAGGCAGACGACAAAGAGCCAGGTGGGCCCCACAGGGCACGGCGTGGCTAGGTCAGCCTATTTATCATCAGCCTAATCTTTGCTGTTAGCCTACCGGACCTTTGCCATCCGCTGGCGGACGGCAAAGAAAGGGCCCAGCTAACGGCCGTCTCCCCTTCTGCTATGCGCGCCCTTTGCCGTCTGCTAGCGGACGACAAAGAACGTGCTCCCAGTAATTAGTAAAGGCCGCCCCTCTCTGTCTCTCCGGCCCCACCCCATTGCTCTCTCCCCTCTCTCTCACCCCTTTCTCCATCCCGTGCCCCCACTCACCCGTGCCCGCACCGCCGCCGTTGAGCACCGCCGCTGCCCCACCATACCGCAGCACCACCCCGCCGCCCTGGAGCCCTGCGGCCCCGTCGCCACCACCACCCGGCCATTGCCATCCCGCCGCCGCCCAGACGCTGTCGCCACCCCACCCCGCCGTAGCACCACCCCACCGTCCCGGAGCCCTGCGGCCTCGTCGCCACCACCAGTCGCGCCCCCGCCGCGGTGCCCGGCTCGCCGCCCCGCCCCACACCACCCCCTGGCCTGCGGCGGCGCCCCGCCCCCGCCGCCCCGGCGCCCCACCCCCGCCGCCCCGGCTTGCCGCCAGGCGGCGCCCCGGCGCCCGTTGTTGGTGTCAAAACCGGCGGATCTCGGGTAGGGGGTCCCGATCTGTGCGTCAGGGCTGATGGTAATAGGAAGCAAGGGACACGGATGTTTACCCAAGTTTGGGCCCTCTCGATGGAGGTAAAACCCTATTTCCTGCTTGATTAATATTGATGATATGGGCAATACAAGAGTAGATCTACCACGAGATTGTAGAGGCTAAACCCTAAGAGCTAGCCTATGATGGTATGGATGTAATTGTGACGGCCTTCTAAGGACCAACCTCTCCGGTTTATATAGACACTGGAGAGGGCTAGGGTTTACATGGAGTCGGTTACAAGGAAGGAAATATAATATCCAGATCGCCAAGCTTGCCTTCCATGCCAAGGAAAGTCCCATCCGGACACGGGACGAAGTCTTGAGTTTTGTATCTTCATGCTTCAATAGTCCGGACGTTGTACACAGTCCGACTGTCCGGATACCCCCTAATCCAGGACTCCCTCAGTAGCCCCTGAACCAGGCTTCAATAACGATGAGTCCGGCACGCAGTATTGTCTTCAGCATTGCAAGGCGGGTTCCTCCACCGAGTTCTCCAAAGTGCTTTATCGAACACATAGACCGTGTCCGGATCTGCAAGATGATCTTCACATGGTATAGATCTGATCTGCTGGCAATTTTCGTGCGTCGTGCCCTTGCATCGTGGCTTGGTCCAACGCAAACTGACGTTTCCTTCCCCACAATGACTCGTGTTACGAGGAAGTTTTATTGGCACGTCCCGTCGAGGCAGAGATCGTGTCCCTTTTATTACGGGATTTTCCATCAATATGAGCGTGCGTGACCCCACGACGACCGTTGGTATTACCCCGTGTGTTTTTAGATAAGCCTCAAACGGTCACACCAGGGACTCTTGATATTCACCTCCTTTATAAAGGGGTCGAGACCTATGCCTATTTTTTCACCTTCATCGCGCCTTCTCGCACCCCGAGTTCTAACACCCAAAACCCAAGTTCCACTGCTCCGGAATCCTCCAGTATGTCCGGATCCGAACCTCAAGGCCGGTGGGTGGCCTCCTCGATCGAGGAGAAGGACATTGCAAACCTTAGGGAGGTCGGATACTGCTACCTCTTGAGCACTGCGTTGGATTTCCCCGAAGAGGAGAGGATGATGCAGTAAAGTAGCGTAAGTATTTCCCTCAGTTTTTGAGAACCAAGGTATCAATCCAGTAGGAGACCACGCACAAGTCCCTCGTACCTACACAAAACGATAGCAACTCGCAACCAACGCTTAGGGGTTGTAAATCCCTTCACGGTCACTTACGAGAGTGAGATCTGATAGAGATAGTATTTTTGGTATTTTTGATAGATAGATGCAAAGTAAAAAGTAAAGGAAAAGTAAAAACAAAGCAAGTAAATACAGTGATATAGATTGATATGATGAGAATAGACCCGGGGGCCATAGGTTTCACTAGTGGCTTCTCTCGAGAGCATAAGTATTCTACGGTGGGTGAACAAATTACTGTTGAGCAATTGACAGAATTGAGCATAGTTATGAGTATATCTAGGCGATGATCATGTATATAGGCATCACATCCAAAACAAGTAGATCGAAACGATTCTGCATCTACTACTATTACTCCACTCATCGACCGCTATCCAGCATGCATCTAGAGTATTAAGTAAAAACAGAGTAACGCCGTAAGCAAAATGACATGATGTAGAGGGATAAATTCATGCAATATGATAAAAACCCCATCTTGTTATCCTCAATGGCAACAATACAGTACATGCCTTGCAACTCTTTCTGTCACCGAGTAAGGACACCGCAAGATTGAACCCAAAGCTAAGCACTTCTCCCATTGCAAGAACTACCAATCTAGTTAGCCAAACCAAAAAGATAATTCGAAGAGACTTGCAAAGATAACACAATCATACATAAAAGAATTCAGAGAAGAATCAAATATTTTCCATAGATAATACTGGATCATAAACCCACAATTCATCGGTCTCAACAAACACACCGCAAAAAGAAGATTACATCAAATAGATCACCACGAGAGAGGGGGAGAACATTGTATTGAGATCCAAAAAGAGAGAAGAAGCCATCTAGCTACTAGCTATGGACCCAAAGGTCTGAACTAAACTACTCACACTTCATCGGAGGGGCTATGGTGATGATGTAGAAGCCCTCCGTGGTGGATGCCCCCTCCGGCGGAGCTCCAGAACAGGCCCCAAGATGGGATCTCGTGGATACAGAAAGTTGCGGCGGTGGAATTAGGTTTTTGGCTCCTGTTCTGATCGTTCGGGGATACGTAGGTATATATAGGAGGAAGGAGTACGTCGGTGGAGCTCCGAGGGGCCCACAAGGTAGGGGTGCACGCCCAGGGGGGCCCTCCACCCTCGTGACCGCCTCTGGCGCTTCTTGGAGTAGGGCCCAAGTCTCCTGGGTCACGTTCGGTTGGAAAATCACGACCCCGAAGGTTTCATTCCGTTTGGACTCCGTTTGATATTCTGTTTCTTCGAAATACTGAAAAAGGCAAAAAACAACAATTCTGGGCTGGGCCTTCGGTTAATAGGTTAGTACCAAAAGTAATATAAAAGTGAAAAATAAAGCCCAATATAGTCCAAAATAGTAGATAAAGTAGCATGGAGCAATCAAAAATTATAGATACATTGGAGACGTATCAAGCATCCCCAAGCTTAATTCCTGCTCGTCCTCGAGTAGGTAAATGATAAAAAAGAAGTTTTGATGCGGAGTGATACTTTGGCATAATTTCAATGTAAATCTTCTTAATTGTGATATGAATATTCAGATCCGAAAGATTCAAGACAAAAGTTCATATTGACACAAAAATAATAATACTTCAAGCATACTAATCAAAGCAATCATGTCTTCTCAAAATAACATGGCAAAAGAAAGTTCATCCCTACAAAATCATATAGTTAGGCTATGCTTCATTTTCGCCACACAAATATGTTCCCAACTTCTATACCCCCGATGACAAGCCAAGCAATTGTTTCATACTTAAATAATCTCAAACCTTTTCAACCTTCACGCAATACATGAGCGTGAGCCATGGATATAGCACTATGGGTGGAATAGAATATGATGATGGGGATTGTGTGGAGAAGACAAAAAAGGAGAAAGTCTCACATTGACGAGGCTAATCAATGGGCTATGGAGATGCCCATCAATTGATGTCAACATGAGGAGTAGGGATTGCCATGCAACGGATGCACTAGAGCTATGAATGCTCAACAAAAGAAAACTAGTGGGTGTGCATCCAACTTGCTTGTTCACGAAGACCTAGGGCATTTTGAGGAAGACCATCGTAGGAATATACAAGCCAAGTTCTATAATAAAAAATTCCCACTAGTATATGAAAGTGATAACACATGAGACTCACTACATGAAAAATAAGGTGCTACTTTGAAGCACAATATATGAGACTCTCTACATGAAGAACAAGGTGCTACTTTGAAGCACAAGTGTGGAAAAAGAGATAGTAGCATTGCCCTTATATATATATATTTGGGACTTTCTTTTTTCTTTTTGGCCATTCTCTTTTTTTTATTTGGGCAATGCTCTAATAATGATGATCATCACACTTCTATAAATTACAACACAAGGATTACAACTCGAAACTTAGAACAAGATATGACTCTATATGAATGCCTCCGGCGGTGTATCGGGATGGTGCAATGAATCAAGAGTGACATGTATAAAAATAATGCATGATGGCTTTGCCACAAATATGATGTCAACTACAAGATCATGCAATGGCAATATGACAAAAGTAATGCATGTCATGATGATGATGGTGGAAGTTGCATGGCAATATATCTCGGAATGGCTATGGAAATGCCATAATGGGTAGGTATGGTGGCTGTTTTGAGGAAGATATAAGGAGGTTTATGTGTGATAGAGCGTATCATATCACGGGGTTTGGATGCACCAGCGAAGTTTGCACCAACTCTCAAGGTGAGAAAGGGCAATGCACGGTACCGAAGAGGCTAGCAATGGCGGAAAGGTGAGAGTGCGTATAATCCATGGACTCAACATTAGTCAAAAGAACTCATATACTTATTGCAAAAATTTAGAAGTCATAAAAAATTCAAGTACTACGCGCATGCTCCTAGGGGGATAGATTGGTAGGAAAAGACCATCGCTCGTCCCCGACCGTCACTCATAAGGATGCACAAGCCAGGTACACTTCATGTTTCAAATTTGTTACATAACTTTAACCATATGTGCATGCTACGGGATTTGCAAACTTCAACACAAATATTTCTCAAATTCATAATCCCCCAACTAGCACGACTATGATATTATCACCTCCATATCTCAAAACAATTATCAAGCATCAAACTTATCTTAGTATTCAATTCACTCAAAAGAAAGTTTCACATATCTTGAACACCAAGTATATTAACATTAAGAAAATTACCATGCTATTAAAGACTCTCAAAATAATCTAAGTGAAGCATGAGAGATCAAATAGTTTCTTTAAAACAAATCCACCACCATGCTCTAAAAGATCTAAGTGAAGTACTAGAGCAAAAATTATCACGCTCAAAAGATATAAGTGAAGCACTATGAGCAAAACTAGCAAGCTCAAAAGATATAAGCGAAGCACATAGAGTATTCTAACAAATTCCAAATCATGTATGGCTCTCTTAAAAGATGTGTACAGCAAGGATGATTGTGGTAAACTAACAAGCAAAGACACAAATAATACAAGACGCTCCAAGCAAAACACATATCATGTTGGTGAATAAAAATATAGCTCCAAGTAAATTACCGATGGAAGTGGACAAAAGAGGGGATGCCTTCCAGGGCATCCCCAAGCTTTGACTTTTTGGTGTCCTTGGATTATCTTGGGGGTGCCATGGGCATACCCAAGCTTAGGCTCTTGCCACTCCTTGTTCCATAATCCATCAAAAGAATTCACCCAAAACTTGAAAACTTCACAACACAAAACTCAACAGAAATCTCGTGAGCTCCGTTAGAGAAAGAAAACAAAAGACTACTTCAAGGTACTGTAATTAACTCATTCTTTGTTTATATTTGTGTTAAACCTACTGTATTCCAACTTCTCTATGGTTTATAAACTAATTTACTAGCCATAGATTCATCAAAATAAGCAAACAACACACGAAAAACAGAATCTGTCAAAAACAGAACAGTCTGTAGCAATCTGTAACTAACGCAAACTTATGGAACTCTAAAAATTCTACCAAAATAGGAAGTCCTGGAAATTTTGTTTATTGATCATCAGCAAAAAGAATCAATGCAAAAGAACGTTCCTGTAATTTATCATAATTATATTCATGCGCGCAAAGTTTCTGTTTTTCAGCAGAATCAAATCAACTATCATCGTAGGTTATCCTATAGGTCCTACTTGGCACAAACACTAATTAAAACATAAAACCACATCCAAACAGAAGGTAGATGGATTATTTATTCCTAAACAGAAGCAAAAACAAAAAACACAAAATAAAATTGGGTTGCCTCCCAACAAGCGCTATCGTTTAACGCCCCTAGCTAGGCATAAAAACAAGGATAGATCTAGGTATTGCCATCTTTGGTAGGCAATCCATAAGTGGCTCTCATGATAGATTCATAAGGTAATTGTCACGACCGGTTTTTCAATTAAATACTTATTGAGAAATCGATCTTTTGATTCCAGTATAGGAAGAGTTATCCTTACTGGTAGACAAATACTTGATACAGAAGGCCAGTAGCATTAAAAATATTAAGGGGTTGAGCTGAGGCTTCTCAACAATTTATTACAAACATGCCAATATTGTACATAAGGGCGGTTATGATACAGGGGTGTGGTGGCATACTACTGACTCGAGATAAAAGTGGTGGTGAATATATCACAGTGGAGTGGATAACATGACTCCTAAACTGGCGGCTCATCGAGCGTCGAGGTGAGGCTCGATGAATTTATTTGGGTAGCGGAAGCGGATATAATACAGTGACCAAATCCAGGGTCGCACGGGACTGACTGGGACTCGTCTAGGCGTCGGACTCGCTATCGAACTCTTCATCCATGAGATCGCCTTTATCAACATCTGGCCAAATCAACAAGCCAGGTGAGTACTTTGAAAGTACTCGCAAGACAGTTCGGACATAAGATATAACAAATGCATGCATGAATGCGTTATGAGCAAATAGCAATGCACACTCAATTAATAAATATTTGCACGACATAGTAAGTAAAAAGGAAGTCAGGCGGTTGTCCTCCCGAAATCCCAACAAACAACTGAAAACCGATCGGGTGTCTGGAGCGATGCCTCGAAGGGTAAACAAAATAAATAATCATGCCGCAGTCGGGCGTCTAAGTGACACCACATAAAGGGCTTATATTGAAAAGTAAATGACATGTGTGCCACAGTCGGACGTCGGAGCGACATTGCAGAAAGGGCTTATATTGAAAGTAAATAACATGCGTGCCACAGTCGGACGTCTGAGCGACATCGCAGAAAGGGCTTATACCGAAAGTAAATAACAAGCGTGCCACAGTCGGACGTCTGAGTGACATCACAAAAAGGGCTTATATCAAAAGTAAATAACAAGCGTGCCACAGTCGGACGTCTGAGCGACATCGCAGAAAGGGCTTATATCAAAAGTAAATAACAAGTGTGCCACAGTCGGACGTCTGAGCGACATCGCAGAAAGGGTGTATATCAAAAGTAAATAGCAAGTGTGCCATAGTCGGACATCTGAGCGACATCGCAGAAAGGGCGTAAATTTCATTATTCATATCTAATAAGTTCACGAAGATATAATACTCATAGGAAATATTCAACACATAACAATAAACGGGTTAGTCCATCCACAGGAATAAACATTTAACCAGACTTAACACTCATGTGGTTCACCAGAGTTTTGTCACTGAGACTAACACTTGACAAGATAAGTTGAACACAGTACTTGGACATGGATATGATGATTCAAAGGATTTTTGACTCTGCATAGTTTGTACTAATTACCCACAGCCAACGGATTTCCGTAGTCACGAAGGACTAGTTCCGTTTACGGTATTTCGGTAGAAACACATCTAACCAGTACACACCCATCCCACCTCACGATGCCAGGAATCACCCTAGACAACGTTCAAGAAAAACTTTGAGATGGGGAGATCACAACCTCGAATAGCATGGGATCAAATTTATATACGCGCGCTCTAAGGGGTGCCCCCCTCTCGGTCCCAACCGGAAACACCCATGCCCCCTGACCGGATGACTGGCTTTAATCCAGGGCCATGGAACCGTCATCACGGCCTCTCTATTTGGTGTGTACCAGGAAAGAGGTTTGCAACTTACTAAGCCATATCCCTTGCGGAAAACACTTGGTAGTACAGGAAGGGAAAACAGACGGAAACGTGACTTGATTCACGTTGACACTGGAGTCAAATAGTCTGGCATAAGACTGGCATGCTACAACACTGCCATCTTACCCATTCTCATGCCATCACATGGCCATGCAAACTCATATCCAACAACATATGGATTTTCGAAACTCACTTGCCTCAACTTTGCATATAATATAACATTTATCGAAATGCTCATAAACATGCCATGAAACTACTTAATGCAAACATTCAACGAACACTCATCATATCAAAAGTTCAAACATGCTTGCCTGGTTCGGAGTAGTCGGAGTCTATCTTGGTGAAGATCGCGGTTCCGTCACCTCCTTCGGTATCTACGGTATAAGAAAATACGTACTAACGTAAATACTGAGAGTGCACAAAAAAGTGTTCCAAATATTTTTCAAATAAATATGACAAAAAACTAGACAGAAAAATAAAGATGACAGAAAAAGAATCAATCAAAAATCAGTTTCTGTTTAAAAGTTATAAAGGTTTTAATCCAGGGACTCATCTGTAATGAAACAGAAAGTTTCCAGGGGCCAACTTATAAAAACAGAAAACGCTTCGGCTAAAAAGCCGTCAACTGCAAAGGGAGACGTACTCTGCCCGAAGGCGTTTTCAGAAAACGGTTCGAAAAAAAGAAAATACTGACGAGGGGTCCCACCCGTCAGGTTTGAAATTTCAAACGGGGGGAGAAACAGAGCTCATCGGCGCCCGAGAGCTGCGGTGGTTGCCGGCGGCGATCCACGGCGCGTTAGGAGGATCGAGGGTACCTACGTGCTCAGTGTGTCCTTCCGCGTCAGTGTGTGGTGGTGGTGGTCGTCGGCGAGCACCACATCGACGGCGGTACTTGCTCCGGCGGACGGCGGCTCGGGTGAAGTTGGATCTCGTCGGGGAGGGCTACGGAGGTCAAATTGAAGCCTGGGTTAGATCACTGGGTGCACGAGAAGACTACTGACGAGGTTTGGGAGGCGGGGATGGCCTCAACAGAGTGGATCGAGCCGGTGGCCGAGGCGGATCAGGGCAGTCGGAGTTGGGGGAGGAGACCTCCTCGAGGTCCTCCTGGTGGCTTGGCGGGGTTCTGGTGAGGAGTAGAGGTGGTGCGTCCTTGAGAACAAGCTCGGGACTCCATTTTATAGGCGATCCGAGGTGGTGGCCGTGAACGGGGATCTTCGGTGATGGTTACGGCGGCGTAGTGCTTGGTCGTGTAGTTTAGGGGGTTGGGCGTCAACATGGAGGTCCACGGGTTCCGTTTAGAAGCTAAACCAGGTTGGATTAGGCGCTCCTGGGTGGTTTCGACAGAACGGGGCGGCGCGGGCCCGTCGGCGGCAGAGGGCGCGCCCTGTGCTTGCCGGGCCACGACGATGGTCCTGCGGTGTGCATTGGCATGCATGAGGCCACGCGGAGGGCTAGGGGGTGTTGGGCGGCACCGGACGACGTAGCGAGCTGGCGCTGGCTCCCGTTGGCCGCCACGGGTGGCTCTGCCACCGCAGAGGCTGCCGGCGTTGGTGATGCTCGCCGCCACCGATACCTGCGCCCGTCCAAGAGAGCATGCGGTGCTCTGGTCAAGGAAGAGAGGCCGTGCGCAACGCGCTAGGGTGCACTGGTGATCGATGACAAGGCACTGACGAAAAACAACACTGACAAAACTCTGAAACTCTGAATTTTACTGAAAGTGTACAGGAACAGTGCCGGCCAAGCGTTTGATGAAATGATTCAAGCATGAGAAGAATTTATCTGGGGCTGATCTTTGGTGTGGTGGCCTCTCAAAGCACCTGGGGGCTGCCTGAATTTTGGTGGAATTTTTAGAGAAAGGAAAATATGAATTTCACCAAAAATGATGAATCTGGTCCAAACTTGCAGAGGTTGAAACTTGAAAATTTTGAAAAGAGGAAGAGTGGATCTTGATGGTTCTAGGTTGGGGGTGCTAGGGACTATCCAGAGGAGTTGGTTTGAGATCAAAACTCAAAGGAAATCAGGTACTTCCTTTGTAAATCATCTAGGCTTAGAATAATGGACAGAATTGTTTTTGGGGAAAAAATAAATGAAATAAAATTCAAAAAATGGGTTGGACCTGTTGGAACAGAATGTTTGGGTTGCCCCAAAGTGGAGGGAGGGGTTTTGGGAGAATTTACCACATGAGGCATGGTAAAACAATGGATGGTTTCAAAACAAAAGAGTAGCCCCAAAACCCATAGGGTTTCTTTTTAAAAGAAAATAAATTCCAAAAATATATTTGAGATGGGAAAAATCAGAAGAAAGGTTTTTAATAACCAAACACCAGGGTTGAAGAAGATACAAAAATAAAATCCTTGCCATGGGGAAAAATTTTGAGAGAGAGAGGTTTTTGGAAGGATTTAAATGACCTTCTTCAAATCAAACAAAGTTTTTGTTGAAAACTAAATAAAATTTTTGGAGTGTCACAACACCTACCCCCTTAGGAAAAATCTCGTCCCCGAGATTTCAGCTGATCCTCAAATAAGTGTGGGTGCTCTGTCCGAAGAAAATCCTCTCTTTCCCAAGTTGCTTCATTCTCGGTGTGATTGCTCCACTGAACTCTGAAAAACTTGATGGTTTTCTGTCGGGTCCTCCTTTCAGACTCCTCTAATATTTTTATTGGACGTTCCCGGTAGGTGAGGTCTGGTTGCACGTCAATGTTTTCATGGGATACTTGCTTCTCTGGGTTGCTCACACACTTCCTCAACTGCGAGACGTGGAACACGTCGTGGACATCGGATAATTCTTCAGGTAAGTCTAGCTGGTAGGCTACCGTGCCTCTTCGGGCCACTATACAGAATGGTCCGATGAATCTTGGTGCTAGCTTTCCCTTAACCTTGAATCGTTGCAGGCCCCTCATAGGAGATACTCGTAGGTACACAAACTCACCGGGTTCAAAACTGATTCCCCGATGCTTTCGATCGTAATAACTCTTTTGTCGACTTTGAGCTGTCTTGAGTCGATCCCTAATCATCTTAACTTTTTCCTCAGCCTCCTTGAGCATATCTGGGCCGAAGATATGGCTGTCTCCGGTTTCTGACCAATTTAGCGGTGTACGACATCTTCTCCCATACAGAGCTTCAAATGGTGCCATTTGCAGGCTGGCTTGGTAACTGTTGTTGTATGCGAACTCTGCGTATGGCAAGCTTTCTTCCCAACTGGTTCCATAGGTGAGGACACATGCCCTCAGCATGTCTTCTAGAATTTGGTTTACGCGTTCAGTTTGTCCATCAGTCTGGGGGTGGTATGCGGTACTGAATGCTAGTTGAGTTCCCAGTGCTTGTTGTAGGTGATCCCAAAACCTAGAGACGAATTGTGTGCCTTTGTCAGATATTATAGTCTTTGGGACTCCATGCAGGTAGACGATACGGGCAAGATAAAGTCTGGCAAGCTTCTGAGTGGTGTGAGTTGTCTTCACCGGGATAAAATGTGCCACCTTAGTTAATCTGTCGGTGATGACCCATATGGCATCATTTCCGTCTCGTGACCGAGGTAGTCCAACAATAAAATCCATTCCAATCTCGTACCACTTCCACTCGGGTATCTTGTTTGGCTGTAATAGTCCGGTTGGTTTCTGGTGCTCGGCCTTGATGCGTTGACATGAATCACAACATGCAATGAACGTGGCTATGTCCCTTTTCATACCGTGCCACCAAATTTTTTCCTGAAGGTCCTTGTACATTTTTGTTCCTCCGGGATGGATTGAATACGGAGCGGTGTGGCTTTCAACTAAAATTTGCTGTTTGAGGTCCTCGATATTTGGTACGCAAAGCCTATCTCCGTACCACAGTATTCCCTGCTCGTCGATGATGAATTCTGAGGCCTTGCCCAAACTCACTTTCCTTTTTATGCCTTCAATGCTGGGGTGTCCACGCTGAGCCTCCTTAATCTTTTCTATCAGGGTAGGCTGTATTTCCAAATTCAACACACTGCCTTCGGTGACCAATATTAAGTTGAGTTTGGCAAATTCCTGCTGAAATTCCGGTCTCAAATTTGGTATACTGTCGTTTCCCGAGATGGGGTTCCGACTCAGAGCATCCGCCACTACATTTGCTTTTCCTGGATGATAGTGAATGCCAACATCATAATCTTTCACTAATTCCAACCAGCGCCGTTGTCGTAAATTGAGTTCTGGTTGTGTGAAAATATACTTGAGGCTCTTATGGTCTGTGTATATTTCACAACGATTTCCAAGTAAAAAGTGTCTCCATTCTTTGAGTGCACGGATGACTGCTACCAACTCTAGGTCATGAGTAGGATAATTTTCTTCATGCTTGCGAAGTTGTCTGGAAACATACGCGACTACTTTGCCTTCTTGCATCAATACGCATCCGAGGCCTTTCCAGGATGCGTCACAATACACCTCAAAATTCTTGTGTATGTCTGGCACAATTAATACTGGTGCTGTCGTTAATTTCCTTTTTAGTTCTTGGAAACTTTTCTCGCAAGCTTACGTCCATTCAAACTTCTTGTCCTTCTTGAGTAACTGCGTCATTGGCTTCTCTATGGTGGAGAATCCTTCAATAAATCTTCGGTAGTATCCTGCCATTCCCAAGAAACTTCGTACGTCCGTTACGCTGGCTGGTGGTTTCCAGCCAAGTACGGCCTTGACCTTTTCCGGGTCTACGACAATACCTTCTTGGGTCAGTACGTGGCCCAGAAAACCCACCTGTCTTAGCCAAAATTCACATTTGCTGAACTTGGCGTACAATTGATGTTTCCTGAGTTCTCCTAGTACAATTCTGAGATGTTCAGCGTGCTCTTCTGGTGTCTTGGAGTATATCAGAATATCATCGATGAATACCACAACAAACTTGTCCATAAACTTCATAAATACTTTGTTCATGAGGTGAACAAAATATGCGGGGGCGTTTGTTAGTCCAAACGGCATTACTGTGAACTCATACAGTCCATATCTGGAGGTGAAGGCTGTCTTGGGGATATCTTCTGTTCGCACTTTTAATTGATGGTATCCCGACCTTAAGTCAATTTTTGAGAAGACCTTGGCCTGAGCGAGCTGATCAAATAAATCATTTATCCGTGGCATTGGGTATTTGTTCTTGATTGTGACCATGTTAAGTGCTCGATAGTCTATACACAATCTTAGTGTCCCATCCTTTTTCTTGGCAAATAAAATTGGTGAACCCCAAGGTGAGGAACTGGCTCGTATATATCCTTTGTCCAGTAATTCTTTTATTTGCTTCTTCAATTCTACCAACTCGTATGGTGCCATTCTGTATGGTTTCTTGTATATGGGGGCAGTTCCGGGTGCTAGCTCAATGCTGAATTCTATCTCTCGGTCTTGTGGCATGCCTGGTAGTTCTTCGGGAAATACGTCTGGAAACTCACATACTACTGGAACTTTGCTTAACTCAGAAATGTCCACCTTGTTCAATCTCGGTTGCCGAGATATTTGTCTCTCTTTGGCTGAAACTTTTATTGCCTTCCCGTGATGGTGGGTGAGAATTACGGTCCAGTTGAAGCAGTCAATAAATCCCTTGTTGGTGGTTAACCAATCCATCCCTAGGATGACATCCAGTCCTTTATTTTCCGATACAATAAGGTTGGCGTGAAACTTCAATCCTTCAAACTCAATAACCACACCTTGGCAGTAACTCTGAGTAACTTGCTTAATCCCAGGGGACTTGATGATCATGGATGTATCCAAGGGAAGCATCGAAAAATCATTTTGCAAGGCAAATCTCTTTGAAATGAACGAGTGAGAAGCTCCAGAATCAAACAAAACCGTGGCAGGTATTGTGTTGACAGGGAACGTACCGAGCACGATATCCGGGGCATTTCGTGCTTCTTCTCTGGTCACGTGGTTCAGATGACCCTTCCTGTGGTTGTTATTGGGGTTGAAATTGTTTCGCTTGGGCGATGAATTATTGCCACCGTTGTTCGGCTTTGGGGTCGAGTTCCTTGGCTTGGGGCACTGCTTGGCATAGTGCCCTTCTTCTCCACAAGCGTAGCAAGTAACGCCTGGGCGATATGTGAACTCCTTGTCCCTTGCATGGAAATTCTTGATTGGGTGTGAAACATTTGTCGTGGGTCTGTGTGTCCCACCTTTCTAAAAATCCGTCTTGCTCCGGTGGTTGCAAGCAAGAGTAGTCTGGTCCCTTTTGCACTTGCGGAAATCCTCCAAGCTGCGTCGCTCATTTTCCAAGGTAATTGCCTTATCCACCAGTGTTTTGAAATCTGGGAAGGTGTGCACGACCAGCTGGCATTTAAGCGCGGGCGCCAGACCATCCAGGAATTTTTCCATCTTCTTTCTTTCAGTCATACGCTCTTCATTGGCGTAGCGAGACAACAGAGTAAACTGACTGTTGTATTCCGACACCATCATGGTCCTCTGCTTGAGGTCATCAAACTCCCTCTTCTTGATCTTCATAACACTTTTAGGAATGTGCGCCCCACGAAAACCTTCTTTGAACTCCTCCTAGGTTATATCATTTTCGTTGGGGTGCATGTGTAGGAAGTTTTCCCACCATGATGCAGCTGCTCTAGTGAGATAGTGCGGTGCATAAAGTACTTTCTCACGGTCTGAACACTGTGCAATAATTAATTTCCTTTCCATGTCTCGAAGCCAGTCATCGGCCTCAAGAGGTTTGTCAGTATGAGAAAATGTTGGGGGAACGCGTCTTCTATAGCTCAGACAATTTGGATTGCTGCTGATACGGCCCACGGTGATTTCCCATATTGATGACTTGGTTCATCATTTCCTGATGTTGTTGCTGGCTCTGTTCATAAAGGCGGCATACTTGGGAAAATGCTGTTTCACTGCCCTGTTGACTTGACTGCCCCTGTGTGAAATTGTTGCTTGTTTGTGTGCCATAATTTTCCTCTAGCGGGTTTGGCATGGAGCGCGTCCAAGGACGAGACATTTTTCACTCTGGGGATATATTTTGTAAAACTCATAAGAAAAGGAATTGAGTCGCAAGAATCAATAAATTTATAACGACGGAAATTTTAAGAACTCCAGATTTTTCAAGAGAATAATCGATTGCGCACGGAGAAGGACTGCTCATTACATATCTTACACGCAAGCAGTAATTATACAATACATCACTCAGGATATGCGTACATATTCCTGACATGTTATTTAGGCTAGTGCACTTCTCCCAGTTCCTACATGATGCGCAAACAAGCTACTTCCCACAACCTATGTACATATAAACATATCGTACAATCCGGTACATCGCATGGCGGCTAAGCGTACTCAGTCAGAGATGGTGAGGATCTCCCTTGGCCTGCCGAGGGTGAGGCACAGTGAGGCTGGGGACTCAACCTCCTCCTCGCTAATAGGCTCCAGACGTGAAGTGCTGCGCTGAGTTGATGGAGCGGGCACCACAGGCGGAGCAACACGAATAGGAGTGGGCGCAATAGGTGGTGCAGTACGAACTGAAGTGGGCGCGATGACTTGGTTGAACTCCTCAGTGGTAGGCAGGCGACGAGTAGTGGCGACAATTGTAGGTGAATAAGATGCCGAGGACGAGACGAAAGTCAGTGGTGGTGCGGTGTGCAGGAGCTCCCTCCTGTTGGCGGCACAGCAATGGACTGAGTCCATGCGGGCAGCCACAAGGTCGTCCACCAATTTGTCGAAGGCTGCCTCCAGAGCCCGGAGGTACTCGACAAGCATCTCAAAAGCCTCATCTCGCTCTCCTCTGGGGCAAGCGAATGCGTAGTGACAGGTGTACGGCACGTGGCATGGAAGGTAGTGGTAACGACGAGTCTTCATCGAGGGAAGAACATCTCGGAGACGAGCTATCGCCTCACGGGCAGCCATCTACATAGCATGCTTCTCCGTAGGCATGGCTCTCCCCAAGAACCGGAAGCGGCGTAACTCAACACACCCTCCCTTGAATTGCACCACAGCCTGGTGCATGGACAGACTATCGTTGATCTTGTGCTGGTAGAGTGTGAAGACTAGGCACACTGATGGCCCCATTGCGACCTGGACGATGAAGGAGAGGAGCTTGACGAACCCCTCAGGCACGTTGGCGAACACCTGTGACTCACAGTTGTTGCCAGCCATCTACAAAAGTAGGCAAAAATTCTGAATGGTCAGATCATAAATTTATGCGGACTGTCAGAATATGACTACATTTGCAAAATTGACAATTAACTCTACTATGCTAATAACCGATTAGCGATCGCACCTAGTGGCTTCCTCAGTCAGCCTGGCTCTAGTACCAAGTTTGTCACGACCGGTTTTTCAATAAAATACTTATTGAGAAATCGATCTTTTGATTCCAGCATAGGAAGAGTTATCCTTACTGGTAGACAAATACTTGATACAGAAGGCCAGTAGCATTAAAAATATTACAGGGTTGAGCTGAGGCTGCTCAACAATTTATTACAAACACGCCAATATTGTACATAAGGGCGGTTATGATACAGGGGTGTGGTGGCATACTAGTGACTCGAGATAAAAGTGGCGGTGGATATATCACAGTGGAGTGGATAACATGACTCCTAAACTGGCGGCTCATCGAGCGTCGAGGTGAGGCTCGATGAATTTATTCGGGTAGCGGAAGCGGATATAATACAGTGACCAAATCCAGGGTCGCACGGGACTGACTAGGACTCCTCTAGGCGTCGGACATGCTATCGAACTCTTCATCCATGAGATCGCCTTCATCAACATCTGGCCAAATCAACAAGCCAGGTGAGTACTTTGAAAGTACTCACAAGATAGTTCGGACATAAGATATAACAAATGCATGCATGAATGCGTTATGAGCAAATAGCAATGCACACTCAATTAATAAATATTTGCACGACATGGTAAGAGAGTCGCAAAAGTCAATAAAATCACACATAAAGAAAATTTTAAAACTCCAGGACATTTTTGAAAATACACGGTTACGCGCGGAGAATGACTATTACATATCTTACATGCAAGCATAATTATACATTACATCACTCAGTATATGCGTACATAATCCTGACATGTTATTTAAACTAGTGCACTTCTCCAGATCCTACATGATGCGCAAACAGGCTACTTCTCACAACCTATGTACATATAAACATATTACACAAGTCGGTACATCGCATGGCGTCTACGCGTACTCAGTCGGAGATGGTGAGGATCTCCCTTGGCCTGCCGAGGGTGAGACGCAGTGACGCTGGGGAATCAACTTCCTCCTTGCTAATAGGTTCCAGACGAGGAACGCTGCGCTGAGCTGATGGAGCAGGTGCCATAGGCGGAGTAACCTGAATAAGAGTGGGTGGAATAGGTGGAGTAGCACGTATGGGAGTGGGTGCAAAAAGTGGTGCAGCGCGAATGGGAGTGGGTGCAATAGTTTGGTTAAATTCCTCAGTGGTAGGCAAACGACGAGCAGTGGCGAGAATGGTAGGCGAATGAGAAGCTGAGGACGAGATAAAAGTCAGCGGTGGAGCGGTGTGTAGGAGTTCCCTCCTGTTAGCAGCACAACCATGAACTGAGTCCATGCGGGCAGCTACGAGGTCGTCCACCATGCTGTCGAAGGCTGCCTCCAGGGCTCAGAGGTACTCGACAAGCATCTCAAAGGCCTCGTATCGCTCTCCTCTAGGGCAAGAGAAAGAGTAGTGACAGGTGTATGGCACGTGGCATGGAAGGTAGCGGTAGCGACGGGTCTTCATTGCAGGAAGGACATCCCGAAGACGAGTTATCGGCTCGCGGGCAGCCATCTGCATAGCATGCCTCTCAGTAGGCATGGCTCTCCCCAAGAAACGGAAGCGGCGTATCTCAGCATGCCCTCCCCTGAATTGCACCACGGCCTGGTGCATGGTCAGACTGTCGTTGATCTTGTGTGGATAAAGTGTGAAGACTGGGCGCACGGATGGCCCCATCGCGACCTGAACGATGAAGGAGAGGAGTTTGACGAACCCCTCAGGCACGTTGGTGAACATTTGAGACTCGCAGTCGTTGCCGGCCATCTGCAAAAGTAGGCAAAAATTCGGAGCGATCAGATCATAAATTTTATGCTGACTGTCAGAAAAATGACTACATTTGTAAAAACATGAATAAACTCTATCATGATAATAACCAATTAGCGATCGCACCTAGTGGCTTCCTACAGTCAGCCTAGCTCTGGTTACCAAGTCTGTCACGACCGGTTTTTCAATAAAATAATTATTGAGAAAATCGATCTTTAGATCCCAGTACAGGAAAAGTCATCCTCACTGGTAGACAAAAACTTGATGAACTGAGGACCAGTAGTATAAAATATATTACAGGGTTGAGATGAGGCTGCTCAACAAATTATTACAAACTCGCCAATATCTTACATAAGGGCGGTTATGACACAGGGGTGGGGTGGCATGCTACTAGCTCGAGGTAAAAAGTGGTGGTGGATAACATGACTCCTAACTGGCAGCTCATCGAGCGTCGAGGTGAGGCTCGATGAATTTATTCTGGGGTGGCGGAAGCGGATATGATACAGTGACCAAAACAGGATCGCACGGGACTGACTGGGACTCCTCTAGGCGTCGAACTCGCTATCGAACTCTTCATCCATGAGATCGCCTTCATCAACATCTGGCCAAATAAACAAGCCAGGTGAGTACTTTGAAAGTACTCGCAAGACAGTTCGGACAAAAGATATAATAAATGCATGCATGAAAGCGTCCTGAATAATAACAATGATGCTCATACCAACAATAATATTATTGCATGACTTGATAAATAAAATAAATAACTGAAAACCAATCGGGTGTCTGGAGCGACGCCTTGAAAGGTAAATAAGTAAAGTTCATGCCGCAGTCGGGCGTCTAAGCGACACCACGTAAAGGGCTTTTAAAGGAAATACCACAGTTGGACATCTAAGCGACGTCACAGACAAGGCTTATAAAAGAAATGCCACAATCGGACATCTGAGCGACATCACAGACAGGGCTTATAAAAGAAATGCCACAGTCGGACATCTGAGCGACGTCACAGACAGGGCTTATAAAAGAAATGCCACAGTCGGACATCTGAGCAACGTCACAGACAGGGCTTGTAAAAGAAATGCCACAGTCGGACATCTGAGCGACGTCACAGATAGGGCTTGTAAAAGAAATGCCACAGTCAGACATCTGAGCGACGTCACAGAAAGGGCTTGATAACAAAAGTAAATAACAAGTATGCCACAGTCAGATGTCTGAGCGACATCGCAGAAAGGGCTTATACAACCAAAGTAAATAACAAGTATGCCACAGTCGGATGTCTGATCAACATCACAGAAAGGGCTTTATAACAACGGTAACCAACAGGTTAGTCCATCCACAAGAATAAACTTTTAACCGGATTCACACACATGTAGTTCACCGGAGTTTTGTCACCGAGGCTGATATCTGACAAGATAAGATGAATACAGTACTTGGACAAGTACAAGATGATTTAAATAATTTGAGACTCTGCAGAGTTTGTACTAACTGACCACAGCCAACGGATTTCCATAGTCACGAAGGACTAGTTCCGTTTACGGTATTTCAGTAGAAACACATTTAACTAGTACACACCCATTTCACCTCACGATGCCAGGAATCACCCTGGACAACATCCAAGAAAAACTTTGAGACGGGGGGGTCACAACCTCGAATTGCATGGGATCAAATTTCTATACACGCGCTCTAAGGGGTGCCCCCCTCTCGGTCCCAACCGGAAACACCCATGCCCCCTGACCGGATGACGGGCTTTAATCCAGGGCCATGGAACCCTCATCCCGGCCTCTCTATCTGGTGTGTACCAGGAAAACGATTTGCAACTTACTAAGCCATATTCCTTTCGGAAAACATGTGACAGTACAGGAAGGAATGAATGGGAATGTGATTTGTTTCAGGATGACACGGAAGTCAAATAATCTGGCATAAGACTGGCATGTCACAACACTGCCATCTTACCCATCCTCATGCCATCACATGGCCATGCAAATATGTATCCAACAACATAATGCTTTCCGAAACTTACTTTCCACTTATGTGCATGAAATATAACATTCAAAGAAATGTTCATAAACATGCCATGACTATACAAAAATGCAAACATGCTACAACCACTCATCATATCAAGAGTTCAAACATGCTTTCCTGGTTCGGAGTAGTCGGAGCCTAACTGGGTGAAGTTCGTAGCTCCGTCACCTCCTCCAGTATCTACGGTATAAAAAAATACATACGTAACATAAATACCGTGAGTGTATAGAAAAGTGTTCCAAATATTTTTCAAATAAATATGACAAAAAACTTGACAGAAAAAGAAAGATGACAGAAAAAGAATCAATCAAAAACCATTTTCTGTTTAAAAGTTATAAGAGTTTTGGTCCAAGGACCCATCTGTAATGAAATAGAAAACTTCCAGGGGGTTCTGCGAAAAAGTCTAGAAAACGGTTCGTTTAAAAGAAAAGACTGAGAGGCTGACAGGCGGGCTCCACCCGTCAGGTTTGAATTTTCAAACGAGGGAAACAGGGCGCGAAGGTGCCCGAGAGTTGCGGTGGTCGCCGACGGCGATCCACGGCGAGGCAAGGTGATCGGGGGTTACCTTCATGCTCAATGCACCTTTCCGCGTCGGTGGGTGGTGGTAGAGGTCGCCGGCGAGCACCACGTCGACGGCAGCCCTTGTTCCAGCGGACGATAGTTCGGGTGGTCGTGGGTCTTGCTGGAGAGAGCTGCGGGGGTCAAATTGAAGTGGGGGTCAGCCTCCTGGTGGTGGTACGAGGCTACGGGCAAGAGTAGGGCGGCGGAGGAGTTCTCACCGAAGAGAACGTTGCCGGAGCCCGAGGCGGACGGAGGTGGCCGGAGTTGAGGAAGAAGGGCCCCTCGAGGCTCTTCCAGTGGCTAGGCGGGGTCTGGTGAGGTGGTGGAGTTGTGCAGGGGCGAGAGCAAGCTCGGGGGGGGGGCTATATATAGCCGACCCGAGGCGTTTGCCGTGAACGATAAGTCCGGTGGGCGATTACGGCGGCGCTATGGGTGAACGGTCGGCTTAGGGGCTCGAGCATCATCTAGGTGAAGCACTGGTGCCATCCCAGTGTCCAACTCAGCAAGGGAGGGAGGATTACGGCCTGTCCTCGACGAAACGGCCGCACGGCACGTCGGTGGCAAAGAACGCGCTCTGCGCGTGCCAGGCCACGACGATGGTGCTGCATGCATGCGCTGGCAAGGAGGTGGCCACGCGTAGCTCTCAGGAGGATTGGGCGGCGCCGAACGGCGTTATGTCGCAGGGTTGCCCCCTGTCGGCCGTTACGGTGGTTCTGCCGCCGCAAGACACGCCGACGCAGGCGAGCCATGGCGCCACCGACGCCAGGAACGCGCCAAGTGCTCGTGTGGTGCTCCGGACAAGAGGGAGGGGCTGTGAGAAACGAGCCAAATGCATAGTTCACATGTGACTGAAACTACTGACGAAGAAACGACACTGAATCTCTGAATTTACTGAATATGAACAGTAATAGTGCATGCCAAGTGTTCGACAGAATGATTTTGGCATGTAGGGATTTTTCCTTGAGCTAGTTTTTGGTGGAGTGGTCTCTCATTGCAACTAGAGGTTGCCTGAATTTTGGTGGAATATTTGGAGGAGTGGAGATATGAATTTCACCAAATTTGACAAATCTGGTCCAAACTTGCAGAGGGTTAAATTTGAAAATTTTGAAAAGAAGAAGAGTAGATCTTGATGGTTCTAGGTTGTGGGTACCAAGGACCATCTAGAGGAGTTGAATTGAGATCAAAGATCAAAGGTATTTAGGTACTTGCTTTGCAAATCACCTAGGCTCAAAAGAAGGGACAGAATTATTTTGGGAAAAGAATTAATTGGAATAAAATCCAAAAATGGATTTTATTAGTTTGGACAGAATGTTTGGGTTGTACCAAAGTGGAAGGAGGGGTTTTGGGGGAGTTTTACCATAAGAGGCATGGTAAAACAAGAATGGATCAAAACTCAAATAAAAGCCCAAAACCCAAAAGGTTTTCCTTTTAGAAGAAACTAGATCCAAGAAAAGATTTTTAGAGGGCAAACTTAGAAGAGAGGTTTTTTTAAGAAGGGTTTAAATGACCTTCTTCAAACCAAGCAAGGCTCTTTCTGAAAACAAAAACCACAAAATTTTTGGAGTGTCACAAACGCCTTCTAGGTAAAGGAAGATAATCTTCAGATTCCTCAAGATTCATATTGCAAAACAAAGATTTAATGGGCGACACATCAATAACTTTTAGATCTTCATCTTGATTTTCATAGGGATTCGGTTTAGCAGCCATCTTATTGACTAAGGTAGCTTGCATATCCAAAATTTCAGCGGTCATCTTTTCAAGACGAGCAATTTGAGTCCTTATACCATTGAATTCTTTAGACATATCATCGAGTTATTTATTCATAAAGCTCATGAAACTTTTTGTTCCTTAAGTTCATTTCTAAAGAAATTATTGTGCTCGAATTGTAAAGCCATAAACTTTCTAACATTGCTTTCGATCTCCTCTAGCCTTTTAAGGTGAAGGTCACCAAATCTAGGTAGAGTCATTGCAACAAAATGACAAACTAACACAAGAGAAAGCAGGAAGGCAACGGGAAAAAGGCAAATGGAAAGAGAGGAGGAGATTGGGAAAGAGAGGGCGAATAAAACGGCAAGGGTGAAGTGGGGGAGAGGAAAACGAGAGGCAAATGGCAAATAATGTAATGCGAGAGATAGGGATTGCAATGGGTACTTGGTATGGTTGACTTGCTTGCGTGAGCCTCCCCGGCAACGGCGCCAGAAATTCTTCTCGCTACCTCTTGAGCACTGCGTTGGATTTCCCCGAAGAGGAGAGGATGATGCAGTAAAGTAGCGTAAGTATTTCCCTCAGTTTTTGAGAACGAAGGTATCAATCCAGTAGGAGACCACGCACAAGTCCTTCATACCTACACAAAACGATAGCAACTCGCAATCAACGCTTAGGGGTTGTCAATCCCTTCATGGTCACTTACGAGAGTGAGATCTGATAGAGATAATATTTTTGGTATTTTTGATAGATAGATGCAAAGTAAAAAGTAAAGGCAAAGTAAAAACAAAGCAAGTAAATAAAGTGATATAGATTGATATGATGAGAATAGACCCAGGGGCCATAGTTTCACTAGTGGCTTCTCTCGAGAGCATTGAGTATTCTACGGTGGGAGAACAAATTACTGTTGAGCAATTGACAGAACTGAGCATAGTTATAAGTATATCTAGGCGATGATCATGTATATAGGCATCACGTCCAAAACAAGTATATCAAAATGATTCTGCATCTACTACTATTACTCCACTCATCGACCGCTATCCAACATGCATCTAGAGTATTAAGTAAAATCAGAGTAACGCCGTAAGCAAAATGACATGATGTAGAGGGATAAGTTCATGCAATATGATAAAAACCCCATCTTGTTATCCTCGATGGCAACAATACAATACGTGCCTTGCAACTCTTTCTGTCACCGAGTAAGGACACCGCAAGATTGAACCCAAAGCTAAGCACTTCTCCCATTGCAAGAACTACCAATCTAGTTGGCCAAACCAAAAAGATAATTCGAAGAGACATGCAAAGATAACTCAATCATACATAAACGAATTCAGAGAAGAATCAAATATTTTCCATAGATAATACTATATCATAAACCCACAATTCATCGGTCTCAACAAACACACCGCAAAAAGAAGATTACATCAAATAGATCTCCACGAGAGAGGTGGAGAACATTGTATTGAGATCCAAAAAGAGAGAAGAAGCCATCTAGCTACTAGCTATGGACACGAAGGTCTGAAGTAAACTACTCACACTTCATCGGAGGGGCTATGGTGATGATGTAGAAGCCCTCCATGGTGGATGCCCCCTCCGGCGGAGCTCCGGAACAGGCCCCAAGATGGGATCTCGTGGATACAGAAAGTTGCGGTGGTGGAATTAGGTTTTTGGCTCCTGTTCTGATCGTTCGGGGATACGTAGGTATATATAGGAGGAAGGAGTACGTCGGTGGAGCTCCGAGGGGCCCACGAGGTAGAGGGGCGCGCCCAGGGGGGGCCTCCACCCTCGTGATCGCCTCTGGCGCTTCTTGGAGTAGGGTCCAAGTCTCCTGGGTCATGTTCGGTTGGAAAATCATGATCCCAAAGGTTTCATTCCGTTTGGACTCCGTTTGATATTCTGTTTCTTCGAAATACTGAAAAAGGCAAAAAACAACAATTCTGGGCTGGGCCTCCGGTTAATAGGTTAGTACCAAAAGTAATATAAAAGTGAAAAATAAAGCCCAATATAGTCCAAAATAGTAGATAAAGTAGCATGGAGCAATAAAAAATTATAGATACGTTGGAGACGTATCATATACCTGACCACAGATATCCAGCACAGGCTTCCTGC
Source organism: Triticum aestivum (assembly GCF_018294505.1). Lineage (NCBI taxonomy): Eukaryota > Viridiplantae > Streptophyta > Magnoliopsida > Poales > Poaceae > Triticum > Triticum aestivum. The sequence continues at coordinate 650,582,396 of NC_057813.1, forward strand.
TCCAGGGCAGGTCATCCCTACGCCGGAGCCCAATGAGTGCGTTGTTTTCGTCCCACACTTCCTCCGCGGTCTGGGTTTCACCCTCGATCCCTTCGTGAGGGGGCTCATGTTCTTTTATGGGCTAGATTTTCATGATCTGGCTCCAGACGCTATCCTTCATATCTCGTCGTTCATCATCGTGTGCGAGGCTTTTCTCCATATCACCCTGCACTTCGGCTTATGGCTCAAGACCTTTAATGTGAAGCCGAAGATGATCGGGGGCGACATGTGGAGTGCAGAGGTGCTGTAATAAGCAGAAACACCGACGCCCCATGGCCGAAGGGTTCTTTCCCAGAAGTATCTGATGTATGGTAGCGAAGGTGGTTTTATGGTACGACCCCAAGGGGTACAAAGTGGGTAGCAGCCCCTGAGTTCCGCTCGGGCCCTCCGTCGCAGTTGGCGTCCTGGACAGATGTAGGACACAATTGGGGGCCCACAGGCGATGTACCAATACTGTAGAACCGCATCCGGGAGCTTCTTGAGAGGGGTATCAACCTTGTCAGCATAATGCAAGTAATGTGAATCCGGCGGATATTGTCGTGCCAATGCCGGCCTCTTTGGATGTGGGAGTTCAATCCGGAGGGTCCACAGACTGTGAAGCACTTCTTCAGCTTGAAGCCCGAGGAGATGTGCAAGTTATTTTTCGGACAGAAAGTCGTATGTCTGAACACCACCGAGGATGTGGGCCTAAGCTGCAATCGCCTAGATACCCAAGTAAGTAGCCTTGATACCGGACACTTTGTTTTGTATTTATCATGACTGTTCGTTCTGACCATCATCCGCGTGCAGGAATGGCTCTGCAAGGCGGAGAGAATTAGGTGTCCGACACCACTTCCTGAAGGCTCGCCCGTCCCCACTATGGCCAAGATGCTCGACCGGGTGCTAAGCAGAATGCCCTCGGGGAAAGACAAGGGGAGGGATGAAGAATCCGAACCCCACACGCTACGCATCCGAACCGGGGTAATTGTTACCTCCCCTAGGGAGGAAGGGAAGGCTAGGGCCTCCTCCCCGCGCGGGAAGAAGAGGGCTGCCTCGGAAGATTTGGAGGCGGAGATGCCCAAATTAGGGAAAAAGACATCCCCAGGGAGCCTTGTCCCGACGGGCTCCCTCACCGCGCCATGCCCTCCAACGAGCCGTAAGTCAATCATTAACTTAAAGGTACTGTATTTCTCCTGGATCGATGACCAGGAGTCAACTTTTTGTAGTCCGGCTGGCAGCTCTTCTCAACAGGGATCGTCTTTGGGGGACCTTCCTCCGGAGATGATGAAGAGCGAGACCCCACCCGCCTCTCCGATTCTTGACGCGGGCGACACCGAGGTGTCGTCATGGAGGAGTCCGGATCCGCCAAGGCCGGGACCAATACATCAACCGCCCTGAATCTGGACGTACTGACGGGCTTACTGGAGCGAGCTGCGCTCTCGGAGGAGCACCGCTCATTAATGAGTGCGGTGCTCAAGAAGATTTCATCCGCTACAAGCGGTTTCAATGGAGCATTTACAAGCCTTCTTAGAGGCTTTGAGCTATGTAATGAGGAATACACCATATAGATAGTAGCCCCTGAGACTCTGGTTTCCCGCCTTAGGCGGCAAACGGGGTATCATAAACCAAAGATTTATGCGGAAATGTGTGCAGGTACCTGCGGGTCCGGCCGCCGGCCTATCCATTGAAGTTGCCGAACTATCGAGGCAAATTGGGTCGATTGATGCCGATATTACTCTGATGAATGAACGGCTGGATACGTCGCAAGGTATGTGCCCTGTCTCCTATTTGTGCATAGGAAAATATTAAGGTGGCACCTGTTAATATAATTTGTTCGGACTACAGATGGTGCTGCTACCGTGGAGGCCCTGAGGGCGGAACTTGCTCTAGCCAAGGAGCAAGCTCGGGTGAGCAATGCGGCTGCCCTAAAGGCGGCCGAGGAATTGAGAGCCAAACAGGCTGCTCATCGCTGAAGCGAGGAAAAGATAGCCGAAATGGCTATCGAGTTAAAAAATGGCGCTGACCGGTATGGGATCCTGAAGAAGGAGCATGAAGATAGATCGGCTGACCTGAGCAAGGCACTGAATGCCACCAAGGAAATACGGACGGAGCTCAGGGGTGCACGGGAGGAGCTTGAACAGGCCGGTAAAATCACGCCTGGGGGCTCCTACTTGCTGCGGACAGAGTTCTTCGATCCGAAGTAAGCTCCCCTTGATGGACGCTGGAGCTCGCCAGACACATACGCGGACCTGGCGAAGAGTACGGCTGATGCTGTGGAGTTCTTCAAAGGCCAGGGTGAAAAGGAGGTGGAGAAGCTTTTTTGGTCGCAGTTCCATGCTCCCGCTCGCCCACTGCCGTTAAGTGATAAGATGGCTGCTGTGGCGGAGCTTCACAGGCTGTCCGGGCTTGCGATGCGGTCAGTGATAGACCATCTTTGGCCGAAGGAGCCTAAGCCGGACAACTACTTTGGTTTGGTGCAACAGTTCCTTGGGGCCGTGCCTCGGATTGATGCCATGAGTCGGTCGGCGTGCATAGAGGGTGTTCGGATGGCCCTTGCTCGTGTTAAAGCGTATTGGACGGATATGGATGCCACTGTGATAGCGTCTCAGGATCTGGTGGGGGGCTAATATCCGGTCGGGCACTACCTGGTGCAGGTCACAGAGGGTGCACGCCTGATAGAGGAGCAATGCCCAAAGAATCTCTTATGTGAGTGATAATTCAAATCATTGTATGAACAATGTTTATTTTGATTAGAAGATTATATTTATAATGTTTGTCTGAAAATATGATTGTGTCCCCTGTGCGGACGTTTATATATATATAGATATATGTGGGTAATCCGAAAGTTAGCAGTCGTTGGCTTCAGCCCCCACGCATACAATGCGGGGGTGTTCGCGAAAAAATGTGCTTAATCACTCTTTATCCAACGTCTTGGTCCGGCAAGGAGGTGCTCGCACGTTGAACTAGGCAACCGGACTATATAGCTGTAACACTTTCGCTTAGCCACGGGATTCTAACGTTGGGGCTACTATGTAGCCCCTGGTACCTTTGCGTGCATGCGAGTACGGGCACGTTTGTACCTGGCCGGGAAATGGACCTTCGTTAATGCGGAGGAATCCTAGAGATTTCGGTTGGTCGTCAAGTGGTTGACCAGTCTCTCGCTGTATCATGATAGTCAGTTTTCGGCTTTCTCTACTGAGGTGCTCATCCGAAATAACCAGGGCACAATCGCAGTAGTTCTCCTTTGTCCACCTTAGCCGATAATAACGGAACGTAAGGCGGCAAACCCAGGAGCCGGGTAAACCCAACATTTGACCAAAGACATGATTCGGAGCTGATGCATATAAGGCCAAACTCGTGACGCCGAACACTCCCGAAGGTATTCGGACTTTATAACAGATGATGGGCTCAAGAATGCCCCTTCATTATAAACCCTATATTTCCAGCTACGTGCGTTAATCTGTCGTGGCAAAATGCCAAAAACGGCAGTATCCTCTGTGGGTATGGAACCCATGGGATGGTTAAACAACAAGAGGCAATAGAAAAGGTTTACACAAGGGCTTAATCTAAAAAGAAACCTGTTAAACGGGGCCCTTCTGCACGGTATCGCACGAACGTTGTCTGCGGGAAAAGGGAAACTCACAGAAGAGTGCAACGTAAGTATGCGATGGATAGTAAGAATGTAAAATGTTGGCCTGCCAATAAGGTTTAGCCAAGTGTGGGGCTTTGTTATTAGCCCCTGGTATCCACTATAGGGTTACATAAACGGTGCCCTGGTTTGATATGGGCTGCCAGACTCGTCTAACCTTGTCCATGGTCTTAACGACCCATCATATTTTTGTTAGAGGCCGCTTATAGTCCAGCCGCTAGGGCTGTCGCGTATTCGTCTGTGCGCGAAGAGCGCTCTGTTATTCCGCTAACGGTGATGACGCCGCATGGACCGGGCATCTTGAGTGTAAGGTAGCCATAGTGCGGCAATGCGTTGAAGCGGGTGAAGGCCGTTCTTCCAAGCAATGCTTGATGGCTGCTTTGGAAGGGTGCAATGATGATGCCTAGTTCTTCGCTTCTGGAGTTGCCTGGAGAGCCGAATGTTACCTCCAGTATGACAGAGCCCCTGATGTAGGCTTCAACACCCGATATCACCTCTTCAAAGGTGGTGTCAATCTTGCTGATTCTGGATGAGTCTATCCCCATCCTGCGGACAGTGTCCTCATATATTAAATTGAGACTGCTGCCGCCGTCCATGAGGACATGAGTGAGATGGTATCCGTCGATTATAGGGTCAAGCACCAAGGCATTTGATCCTTCACGCCGAATACTAGTACGGTCGTCCAGGCGATCGAAAGTGACCGAACAAGACATCCAGTAGTTAGGTGTGGGTACGATGGGCTCTATATCGCGCGCGTTGAGGGAGTCCTGGACTAGGGGGTGTCCGGATAGCCGAACTATCATCATCGGTCAGACTCCAAGACTATGAAGATACAAGATTGAAGACTTCGTCCCGTGTCCGGATGGGACTTTCCTTGGCGTGGAAGGCAAGCTTGGCGATATGGATATGTAGATCTCCTACCATTGTAACCGACTCTGTGTAACCCTAGCCCTCTCCGGTGTCTATATAAACCGGATGGCTTTAGTCCGTAGGACGAACAACAATCATACCATAGGCTAACTTCTAGGGTTTACCCTCCTTGATCTCGTGGTAGATCTACTCTTATAACACACATCATCAATATTAATCAAGCAGGACGTAGGGTTTTACCTCCATCAAGAGGGCCCGAACCTGGGTAAAACATCGTGTCCCTTGTCTCCTGTTACCATCCGCCTAGACGCACAGTTCGGGACCCCCTACCCGAGATCCGCCGGTTTTGACACCGACATTGGTGCTTTCATTGAGAGTTCCTCTGTGCCGTCACCGATAGGCTCGATGGTTTCTTCGATCATCATCAACGACGCAGTCCAGGGTGAGACCTTCCTCCCCGGACAGATCTTCGTATTCGGCGGCTTTGCACTGCGGGCCAATTCACTTGGCCATCTGGAGCAGATCGAAAGCTACTCCCCTGGCCGTCAGGTCAGATTTGGAAGTTTGAACTTCACGGCTGACATCCGCGGGGACTTGATCTTCGATGGGTTCGGGCCACAACCAAGCGCGCCGCACTGTCACGATGGGCATGATTTAGCTCTGCAGCCGGATAGTACCCTGGAGGCCGCACTCGAGTCCGCTAAGATCTTCAATTCGGAGCCGGCTGCACAGATCAAGGACGGATGGTTAGACACCGCCTCAGGAGTTGCAACCTCTACGGCGATAGAGCCGAACACTGACCTTGTCCCTCATGAAGCTCGTGACTCCAAGGTGCCGGACTCCTTGCCGAACTCCGAACCTCCCGCGCCCCCTCTAATCGAATCCGGTTGGGCGCTGGTCATGGATTTCACCGCTGCGGACATCTTTCAACACTCACCTTTCAGCGACATCTTGAGTTCGCTAAAGTATCTCTCGCTATCAGGAGAGCCCTGGCCGGAATGCGGTCAGGACGGTTGGGATGCGGACGACGAAGAAATTCAAAGCCCACCCACCACCCACTTAATAGCCACTGTCGACGATCTAACCGACATGCTAGACTACGACTCCGAAGACATCGACGGTATGGACGACGATGCCGGAGACGACCAAGAACCAGCACCTACCGGGCACTGGAAAGCCACCTCATCATATGACATATACATGGTGGATATCCCAAAGGATGGGAATGGCGAAGCAACAGCAGAGGATGACCCCCCCAAGAAACAGCCCAAGCGCCGACGTCAGCGGCGCCGCTCTAAATCCCGCCACAGCAAGAATGAAGATTCCGGCACCGGAGATAATAACACACCGGACAGCGCCGAAGGCAACCCACTCCAGCAAGATTCAGCGCAGGAGGACGGAGACGCCAACCCTCATGAGAGAGCGGCAGAAGAAGAGGTAGAGGATTATATGCCTCCCTCCGAAGACGAGGCAAGCCTCGACGATGACGAATTCGTCGTGCCTGAGGATCCCGTCGAACAAGAGCGCTTTAAACGCAGGCTTATGGCCACGGCAAACAGCCACAAGAAAAAGCAGCAACAACTTAGAGCTGATCAAGATCTGCTAGCCGACAGATGGACTGAAGTCCTCGCGGCCGAAGAGCATGAGCTCGAACGCCCCTCCAAAAGTTACCCTAAACGCAAGCTGCTCCCCCGATTAGAGGAGGAGGCGTATGAACCTGCATCACCAGCAGACAATATGGCTGACCGGCCACCCCGTGGTCACGATAGAGAGGCCCCTAGGCCCTTCACTAGAACCGTACCCCGGCATCGCTTGAAAAGCACAAGGCCACAGGGGAACGCTCCGGACTTGCGAGATATATTGGAGGATAAGGCAAGACAATCAAGATCGATCTATGGATCGCGTGGGCGCCCCATGATATGTGACGACAACCGTCGCGCCGGACACAGTAAGTCCGGCCGGGCCGAACAAAATAGACAAAGCTCTTTTGAGCTCCGTCGTGATATCGCCCAGTACAGAGGCGCCGCACACCCACTATGCTTCACAGATGAAGTAATGGATCATCAAATCCCCGAAGGGTTTAAACCCATGAACACTGAATCCTACGATGGCACAACAGACCCCGCGGTTTGGATCGAAGACTATCTCCTTCACATCCACATGGCCCGCGGTGACGATCTTCACGCCATCAAATATCTCCCACTCAAACTTAAAGGACCAGCCCGGCATTGGCTCAACAGCTTGCCAGCAGAGTCAATCGGGAGTTGGGAAGACCTGGAAGTCGCATTCCTCGATAACTTCCAAGGCACGTATGTGCGACCACCAGACGCCGATGACCTAAGCCACATAATTCAGCAGCCAGACGAATCGGCCAGACAATTCTGGACACGGTTCTTAACCAAGAAAAACCAAATCGTCGACTGTCCGGATGCGGAGGCCCTAGCGGCCTTCAAGCATAACATCCGCGACGAGTGGCTTGCCCGGCACCTAGGACAGGAAAAGCCGAAATCCATGGCAGCCCTCACATCACTCATGACCCGCTTCTGCGCGAGTGAGGACAGCTGGCTAGCACGCAGTAACAACCTCAGCAAAAATTCTGGCAGTCCGGATATCAAGGACCGTAATGGCAGGTCGCGTCGCAACAAAAACAAACGCCGCATTAACGGCGATAATAGTGAAGATACGACAATCAATGCCGGATTCAGAGGCTCTAAACCCGGTCAGCGGAAAAAGCCATTCAAAAGAACTACTCCGGGTCCATCCAATTTGGACCGAATACTCGACCGCTCGTGCCAGATACACGACACCCCCGAAAAGCCAGCCAACCACACCAACAGGGACTACTGGGTATTCAAGCAGGCAGGCAAGTTAATTGCCAAAAACAATGACAAGGGGTTGCATAGCGATGACGAGGAAGAGACCCGACCGCCGAACAACAGAGGACAGAAGGGTTTCCCCCCACAGGTACGGACGGTGAACATGATATACGCAACACACATACCCAAAAGGGAGCGGAAGCATGCACTCAGGGACGTATACGCGATGGAGCCAGTTGCCCCGAAGTTCAATCCATGGTCCTCCTGCCCGATCACTTTTAACCGAAGGGACCATCCCACCAGCATCCGCCATGGCGGATTCGCCGCATTGGTTTTAGACCCAATCGTCGATGGATTTCACCTCACCAGAGTCCTGATGGACGGCGGCAGCAGCCTGAACCTGCTTTATCAGGATACAGTGTGCAAAATGGGCATAGACCCCTCAAGGATTAAACCTACCAAGACAGCCTTTAAAGGCGTCATACCAGGTGTAAAAGCCAATTGTACATGCTCAGTTACACTGGAAGTGGTCTTCGGATCCCCGGATAACTTCCGAAGTGAGGAGTTAATCTTCGACATAGTTCCGTTCCGCAGCGGCTATCATGCTCTGCTCGGACGTACCGCGTTCGCAAAGTTCAACGCAGTGCCGCACTACGCATACCTCAAGCTCAAGATGCTCGGCCCTCGAGGAGTCATCACGGTCAACGGAAACACTGAACGCTCTCTCCGAATGGAGGAACATACAATGGCTCTCGCAGCAGAAGTACAGTGCAGCCTCTTAAGGCAATTCTCGAGTCCGGCCGTTAAGCGGCCGGACACGGCTAAACGCACCCGGAGTAACATACGACAAGACCACCTAGCACGTTCCGAGCATGCGTAGCAGTGCGGCCCCAACCCCAGCCCCTGCAAAACGTCAAGACACGTCCTTCGCGTACACCATTACGCTCTGAAGATACCATGGGCACGGGGAGAGGGGCACGACCACGATAGGCCCAGAATAGAGCTTAACCACACCAGGGGCTCTCAAGTGTGTCGTTCTTTTTTTCTTTTCTTTTTATTTTTACCCACAGGACTCCGTTCGTCAGAGGCCCTGTCCGGCAGCAGACCTGCCGAACTCACGATGCAACAGCCAGGGAAGGCGAAAGGCTACAACGAATATCTAGGTGGTCTCCATTACGAGCATTAAATCTGTTTTATGCACCATTCCGCAGCCTACCCCTGGAGGGGGACATGTTTAACAGTCCCATCCCTTGCTTATCGCACCATTTTTATCGTTCTGCACTTACAACTATTTTTGTTAAATAAGTAATGCAACACCTTTTTGCTTCCAATTGCATTTCTCTCTTATACATATGTTCATTCGTGACATGTCGCATCCGTACGTTTTGGTACAGCTAAATACACCAGGGGCTTATGTTTCCTGCATCATGGTGTGATAAGTCCGAACACTTTCACAAGTGCGGCACCCCGAACTTATAGCATTATATGCATCGGCTCCGAATCATGTCTTGGGTCAATAGTTGGGCTTGCCTGGCTCCCATGTTTTGGTACCTTACGTTCCGTTGTATCGGCTAAGGTAGCACTGGGAGAACCACTGCGATTGCGCCCCGGTTGAGCTGGGCGAGCGCCTCAGTGGAGAAAGCTAAAACTGACCGTCATGATGAGGCGAGAGCTGGTCGCTGTTCGAGAGGTTTTTTGCGAGTCCTTAAAGACTTATGCCGCTTAGAGCGAGGAGCCGACTTTGTCCGGCCCAGGCGTGGATAGCGCCCCAAATTCGGCCTTCCGAAGACTAGGGGCTTCGCCGAAATTTAAAATTATAGAATTCTATGGCTAAGTGAGAGTGTTCAAGCATTATAAGTCCGGTTGCCTTGTTCGTTGTGTTGAGCGCCTCCCTAGATGGACCCAAATATGGGAACAAGAGTGCTCAAATTTATCCCGAACACCCCAGCACTCGTGGCATGGGGGCTGAAGCCGACGACTTGCCATCTCTCAGATTTGATAAACAGCCGCACATAAGGTAATATTTTAAATTAAAATACGTTGCTTAGCGCAAATGAACTAAGTTTTCAGCGCACAGGACAACAAAATGCGAGTCTTCTTAAATATTACATCTTTGGAGCACTCACCCGCAATAGTGCGGGCGCCCTTCAGCACACTCTTATAATACATCTCGGGCGTGCAATGCTCCTTGCCCTGCGGTGGTGGGTCCGTCACGAGCTTCTGGGCATCCATCTTGCCCCAGTGCACCTTTGCACGGGCAAGGGCCTGACGGGCACCTTCAATACAGGCGGAGTGCTTGATGACTTCAACCCATGGGCACGCATCCACCAGCCGCCGCACCAGGCCGAAGTAGCTCCCAGGCATGGCCTCCTTAGGCCACAGCCGAACTATGAGGCCCTTCATGGCCTGTTCGGCCACCTTGTGGAGCTCGACCAGCTGCTTCAGCTGGTTGCTAAGGGGCACCGGATGTCCGGCCTCAGCATACTGAGACCAGAAGACCTTCTCCGTCGAGCTCCCCTCCTCGGCCCGGTAGAACGCGGCAGCATCGGACACGCTGCGAGGAAGATCTGCGAAAGCTCCTAGAGAGCTCCGAATTCGGGTAAGCAACAGGTAATTAACACTCACATGCTTACTTTGCATGAAAAATGCCTTACCCGCTGCTATTTTCTTCAACGCCTCGATTTCTTGGAGGGCCTTGTAGGCTTCGGCCTTAGCGGCTTTGGCACTCTCAAGAGCCGTTGCAAGCTCAGACTCTCGAGTCTTCGAGTCATGCTCCAGGCTCTCATGTTTTTTCACGAGATCCTGGAGCTCTTGCTGTACCTCCGCCACCCGCGCCTCCTGCTTCTCTCGCTCGGTGCGCTCCACGGCCGCATTGCGTTTGGCCGCGGCCACCGCCTCTTTCAGGGTCGCCACCTCGTTAGTGGCCCCTGCAATACCCACGTTATCCTTGTCATTCTTTTTGCAACCAAAATCCTTTTCTGTAAGGTACAATTTTAATAAGGTGTTACTCACCTTCCTTGTCCTCGAGCTGCTTCTTGGCACGGCCGATCTCGTTCTCGGCCCGCTCGAGGTTTTGCTTCAAAGTTCCGCAGTTAGTGCGGTAGAGGTCAGCAGCGCAGCCTGCAATCCCATATTGACATATTTTTTATGACTCCTGCATATATCCTCAGTCCGGCTTTTTTCCGAACACCGAACCGAGCATCAGGGGCTACTGTCTATGCGGTACTATTTTACATATATCAAAATTCTTACCTCAAAGCCTGTTAGAAGGCTGCTGCAGGCTTCGGTCAGCCCGCTCTTGGCGAGCTGCACCTTCTGAATCACCGCACTCATAACAGTGCGGTGTTCCTCTTCAATGGAGGCGCCATTGAGCGCCTCCAGCAAGCTATCCGGCGCCTCCGGTTGGACGGAGGCTGCCGGCGTCACGGTCTTGCCCTTCTTACGAAGGGGCCGCCTGTCGGACTCCGGAGCCACTATGGGATCCGGAGCCGAGTCTGGTGCAAAGTCCGGGAGGTTGTCCTGCGACACCTCCGGGGCCTCCTCCTCCTGGCGGGTCCCTTCCCGGGATCCCACCTCGGCATCATCCGTGTCACAGGGGATGGAGGCGGTCGGAAGATAATCCATATCCGGCGCACCTAAGGACCCGCTCGACGAAGCGGGAAGATCATCCTTGGGCGGACTGCAGGGTTATATGCGGTATTAGAAAGACATTGTGTGGCAAAAAATAAAAATCATGAAGTTATTCAGGAGTCCGGATACTTACGATCTTGCCAGGGGCTTGGCCCTTTGTGGCCAGTCCTCATCGTCGTCACTGGCGTTGGCAGAGCAGTCCGGGGAAAGAGCTTTTCCCTTCTTGGACCCTTCGGCCTCCCCCGTTGGGGAGGCCTTCCTTTTCTTCCCTCCCCCCACTGGGGGAGAGGCTTTCTTCTTCTCCTCCTCACCTTGGTGAGAGGAGTCGGCCTCGGAGTCGTCATCCGATAGCACCTAAAAACGGGAACTCTTCCGAGTCCCCGTGGCCTTCTTCTTGGCCTTCTTCTCCGGCACCACGTGGGGTGCCGGAGCCAGCAGCCCCGTTAGGCAGGCGTCCGCTGGGTCCTCTGGCAATGGGGCCGGACAGATAGTCTGCTCGGCCTTCGCCAGCCAGCCCTGTCAAAGGAAAGGGAGTTTAGATCCCGCATAGAGTCAAACTATGGAAAACAAGCGTCCCGTAAAGGGCAAAATTGCTTACCTCGTCAGCCGGACGCTGCGAGCTGAATCCGCGATCTTCGGTAGCGGATGCGGGAGCCTCGGCACCCTTGAACAACACCTTCTAGACATCTTCGTACGTAGTGTCGAAGAGCCCGCTCAAAGTCTGGTGCTGCGCTGGATCGAACTCCCACATGTTGAAGCCCCGTCGTTGGCACGGGAGGATCCGGCAGATGAGCATGACCTGGACCATGTTGACAAGCTTGAGCTTCTTTTCCACTAGCTTTTGGACGCAGGCTTGGAGTCCGGTCAGCTCCTCCGAATCACCCCAAGTCCGACCGCTCTCTTTCCAGGAGGTGAGCCGTGTGGGGATGCCAGATCTGAATTCGGGGGCTGCTGCTCATTCAGGGTCACGCGGCTCGGTGATGTAGAAGCACCCCGATTGCCACCCCTTGATGGTTTCTATGAAAGTGCCCTCAAGCCAAGTAACGTTGGACATCCTGCCCACCATGGCGCCTCCGCACTCCGCTTGGCTGCCCTTCACAACCTTCGGCTTGACACTGAAGGTCTTGAGCCACAAGCCGAAGTGGGGCTGGATGCAGAGGAAGGCCTCACACACGACAATAAACGCCGAGATGTTGAGGATGAAATTCGGGGCCAGTTCATGGAAATCCAGGCCGTAGTAGAACATGAGTCCCTGGACAAAGGGATGGAGTGGGAAGCCCAGTCCGCGGAGGAAATGGGGAAGAAATACTACCCTCTCATGGGGCCTGGGGGTGGGTATGAGCTCTCCCTCGTCGGGGAGCCGGTGCGCGATGTTGCTGGACAAATATCCGGCGCTGCACAACTTCTGGATCTGCCCCTCCGTGACGGAGGAGGCCATCCACTTGCCTCCCGCTCCGGACATAGTTGGAGGAGGTTGAGGTGAGATGTGCGGACTTGGGCACTGGAGATCGAGTTCGCGGAGATGGATAAGCCAAGGAGGAAGAAGGCGCAGGTAAAAGGGTTGGATTTTTATCCCCTTATATGGGCGGACACAAACATGCGTCCCCACCGGCCTGATAAAACTCGCTTATCCCCCAAGCGCCGCAATCAATGGCGCGGTTGGGTTACCCACGTCCGTATTGATGGGAATCCCGAAATAAGGGGAACACGATCTCTGCTTCGACAAGACGTGCCAAGGAAACAGCTTCGCTAAATGCGCTGAGGTGGTACGTCAGCAGATTGAACTTGCATAAATATTATTCTCTCTATGGTGGTATGTGGCAATTATTTTGCAGAGCCGGACACTATCCTGGTGTTCACAATCTTCTATAAATTATTCGGAGGAAGAACCCGCCTTGCAATGCCGAAGACAATATGCGCGCCGGACTCGTCGTCATTGAAGCCTGGTTTAGGGGCTACTGAGGGAGTCCTGGACTAGGGGGTGTCCGGATAGCCGAACTATCATCATCAGCCGGACTCCAAGACTATGAAGATACAAGATTGAAGACTTCGTCCCGTGTCCGGATGGGACTTTCCTTGGCGTGGAAGGCAAGCTTGGCAATACGGATATGTAGATCTCCTACCATTGTAACCGACTCTGTGTAACCCTAGCCCTCTCCGGTGTCTATATAAACCGGATGGCTTTAGTCCGTAGGACGAATAACAATCATACCATAGGCTAACTTCTAGGGTTTAGCCTCCTTGATCTCGTGGTAGATCTACTCTTGTAACACACATCATCAATATTAATCAAGCAGGATGGAGGGTTTTACCTCCATCAAGAGGGCCCGAACCTGGGTAAAACATCATGTCCCTTGTTTCCTGTTACTATCCGCCTAGACGCACAGTTCGGGACCCCCTACTCGAGATCCGCCGGTTTTGACACCGACACACGTCTTTGTGGGCGCGTTCGTACCTTCCCAGGGATGTGCGAGTCGTGCGGATCATGTTCACTGTTTTAACCTCTGGCTGGAATTTTTTCTGTCCCTCAGTGTTCGGCTGGCGAGGTTCATCCTCGTCCTCACTTGGTGTTTCCCTTCCCTTATGTTCGGCATTCAATTTGCCAGCCTGCTTGAAGACCCAGCACTCTCTGTGCGTGTGGTTTGCAAGTTTGTCAGGGGTGCCATGGATTTGGCACAATCTGTCTAGGACTCTGTTCAGTCCGGACGGTCCCTCTTTACTGCCTTTAGATGGCTTATTTTGCTGATTAGGTCGAGAGCCCTTGAATCCAGCATTAACCGTTGGGTTGTCCAGGCTCTCTTCCTTGTTTTGGCGTTTGTTTTTATTACGCCGTGGCTTCCCGTTTCCATCCCTTATTTCGGATGTGCTGGGGTCGCCGGTGCCTTTACGAGCGAGCCAGCTATCTTCTCCCGCGCAAAAGCGGGTCATAAGGCTTGTTAGTGCTGCCATTGTCCTTGGCTTTTCTTGGCCCAGGTGTCTGGCAAGCCACTCATCATGGATGCTGTGTTTGAATGCTGCTAAGGCTTCGGCATCTGGACAATCAACAATTTGATTCTTCTTAGTGAGGAATCTATTCCAAAGCTTGCGGGCGGACTCTCCGGGCTGTTGGACTATGTGACTTAAATCGTCAGCATTCGGAGGCTGGACATATGTCCCTTGAAAATTGGCCCTGAAAGCATCTTCGAGTTCCTCCCAACTCCCAATTGAACTTTCGGGGAGGCTTTTCAACCAGTGTCTAGCTGGTCCTTTTAGTTTGAGGGGAAGGTACTTGATGGCGTGGAGGTCGTCCCCACGAGCCATATGTATATGTAGGATAAAGTCCTCAATCCAGACCCCTGGGTCTGTCGTTCCGTCGTATGCCTCTATGTTCACAGGTTTAAAGCTCTGTGGGAATTCATGGTCCAGTACCTCTTCGGTAAAGCACAGGGGGTGAGCAGCCCCTCTGTATCTGGACGTGCTGTGGCATGCCGTCGGCTGTTGTTGTGTCCGGTGTTTATTCCGAACTGGTATTTGATTGTCATAATCGTTTTGACGACCATGCTCTCCCGCCGGGGTGTGTCCTTTAGATCCGTAGATGGACCTAGCTGCGCCAGCTTTCATATTCAGGTGCTCACGTAGATCGTGCGCGTCTTTGGTAGCTGCTTTGTTGCGGTTATGCAATGGTACGTCTGGCCTCCTGGTCGTGTTACTCTTTGGTGGAACGGCCTCGTCGTCGAATTCTGGCAGTAGCTTACGTTTTGGGTAGCTCTTTGTATGGCGATCATCGCCATATCTTTCTTCAGTGTCTAGCACTTTGTTCCATCTGCGGTTGAGCGTTTCCTGTGCGGCTTTAAGCCGTTGCTTCTGCTTCTTCAGACTTCTTGCTGTGGCCATAAGCTTTCTGTGGAGGTCCTCTTGTTCCACGCGCTCTTCCGGAATGATGAATGTGTCGTTGTCCGGACTGTCTTCTTGTCCTGGGTCGGTTTGAGGGACTTGTCCCTCTGGATCATTGTCTTCGGGCGTCTGCCCCGAACTATGCTCGGCGTGACCTGGTTCATCCTGCTCCATCGCTGGTTCCGTTTGGGCGTTGTTGCCTTCGGGGTTGACCGGAGTATCCATTCTTCTGGCGCTCTTACTGATATTTTTACTGTTGCTAGATTTGGAACGGTGTCTGCGCCGTCTCTTTGGCTTTTCCCCAGGGGTTTTATCTTCCGGATTGTCGCCGTCGTCTTCCTTGGGCGTATCCACCATGTATATGTCATATGGCGAGACGGGAATCTGGTACCCCATAGATTCTGAGTCTTCTCCTGCATCGTCGTCCATACCGTCGATGCCTTCAGAGTCGAAATCAAGCACGTCGGTTAAATCCTCAACCGTGGCTATGAAGTGGGTGGTGGGTGGGCAATGAATTGCCTCGTCGTCTACTTCCCACCCCAGCCGGACATAGTTCGGCCCAGAGTCTCCTGACAAAGAGAGAGACTTCAATAAGTTCAGCGTGCCGCCAAAGGGCGAGTGCTGAAAGACGTCCGCCGCGGTGAAATCCATCACCGGAGCCTAATCAGGCTCGACGGGCCCGGTCGGACTGGGACCTACAACCGGATATGAATCCGGGGGGTCCGGAGTCACAGGCTTTCTCGAGGGCGAGGCCTGTGTTCGGCTCCACCGCCGATGAGGGTACGGCCTGCGGGGCGGGGTCCAGCCCTCCGTCCTTAGGCAACGCAATCTGCCCCGGTTTTAAGTCCGAAGCTTCTGCCGGGGTGATTTCCCGGGCAGCGTCCGACGACAGGTCTAAGCCATGCTCATCGTGACTGTTCGGCGCTCCTGACGTAGGCCCGAATCCGTCGAAGATCAAGTCTCCTCGGATATCCGCCGTGTAGTTCAACTTTCCGAACTTGACCTGGTGGCTGGGGGCATAGCTATCGATCTGCTCCAAGTGGCCAAGCGAATTGGCCCGCAGTGCGAAGCCGCCGAACATGAAGATCTGTCTGGGGAGGAAAGTCTCGCCCTGGACAACATCATTGATGATGATCGAAGGAGACATCGAGCCTGACAGAGATGACACAGAGGAACTCTCAATGAAAGCACCAATGTCGGTGTCAAAACCGGCGGATCTCGGGTAGGGGGTCCCAATCTGTGCGTCAAGGCTGATGGTAATAGGAAGCAAGGGACACCGATGTTTACCCAGGTTCGGGCCCTCTCGATGGAGGTAAAACCCTACTTCCTGCTTGATTAATATTGATGATATGGGTAATACAAGAGTAGATCTACCACGAGATCATAGAGGCTAAACCCTAAGAGCTAGCCTATGATGGTATGAATGTAATTGTGATCGGCCTTCTAAGGACCAACCTCTCCGATTTATATAGACATCGGAGAGGGCTAGGGTTTACATTGAGTCGGTTACAAGGAAGGAAATATAATATCCGGATCGCCAAGCTTGCCTTCCACTCCAAGGAAAGTCCCATCCGGACACGGGCCGAAGTCTTGAGTCTTGTATCTTCATGCTTCAATAGTCTGGACGTTGTACATAGTCTGGCTGTCCGGATACCCCCTAATCCAGGACTCCCTCACCCGCCTCCTCCTCCACCACCGCCGAGCTGCCCAAGGCTTGCTGCCCCGGTGATTTTTTTACTGTTTTTTGTTATTAGGTTTAGGTTTTAGTGGTAGATAGTTAGGTTACTGCCAGATTTAGGTTTAGATAGTTAGAAGAAGAAAATAATTGAAAAAAGAAATATAAGTAGAAGAAGAGGAAAAAGGGAAAAAGGAAGAGGGTTGCCGAGGGGATAGATGCTAGAGCCAGTTGGTCCCGCCGGTCCCGACGCCCATGCTGAGAACCCCCGGTCCGAGTGCTGACCCATCGACCGTGCGTCGACTGTTCTTGGCGTCGATGGCGGTCGAACACCATTGCGAATTAGGGGGTTAATTAGGGGGTTCCTCGGTGTCGATGGTACCCTAAATAGTAAGTATCGTCAGTGCGAGGTACATGTGGCCGTCGGTGTCGAATACTACATCCACGTCCCACAAGTGACACAGGGGTCCTGCGTCCAGCAGCAACAGTACTCAGCATCGATGGCGGTCGAACACCATTGCAAGTTTGTCTGGCAGCCTCAGAGACGGCGATTGAAAGCTAAGTGTTGAAACTTGAAACACCCAAACTAACTCTTGTCGGTTTGGTTGTTTGAAAATTTCAAAACTTGGCTTTAATCCTCATCGCAGAGGCTACCAGACAAATTCACCAAGGTGTTCGACCGTCATCGGCCACCAGAACTATTGTTGCGGGACACCGGGCGCCGGCTTCACTTGTGGGATGTGGATCTAGTGTTCAACGCCGACGGCCTCATGTACCTTGCACCCATGGTAGTTGCTATTTAGTTTACCCGGGGACGAGCGGATTAGAGGGTTCCTCGGTGTCGATGGTACCATAAATAGCAAGTATTGTCAGTGCGAGGTGCACGTGGCCGTCGGTGTCGAATACTACATCCACGTCCCACAAGTGACACAGGGGTCCTACGTCCAGCAGCAATAGTTCTCGGCATTGATGGCGGTCGAACACTATTGAAAATTTGTCTGGCAGCCTCAGAGATGACGATTGAAAGCTAAGTGTTGAAACTTGAAACACCCAAACTAACTCAAGTCGGTTTGGTTGTTTGAAAATTTCAAAAGTTGGCTTTAATCCTCATCGCAGAGGCTGCCAGACAAGTTCGCCAAGGTGTTCGACCGTCATCAGCCACCAGAACTACTGTTGCGGGACGCTGGGCGCCGGCTTCACTTGTGGGATGTGGATCTAGTGTTCAACGCCGACGGCCTCATGTACCTTGCACCCATGGTAGTTGCTATTTAGTTTACCCGGGGACGAGCTCGGTGTCGAATACTTGCTATGTTACTCATCTTTTGATTTAAGTATGCAGTTATTTCGTCGTTGCGAGGGTCTAGTGTTCGGCGAGCTCCGCCCCTGCGTTCGTTGGTGAGCACAAATGTCATCTCCTCCTCCCCACTTCATTTGCTCTATTCCGGTCTTCGTGCCGATTAAACTTGCTAGCTATAGGTGTCAATCATCAGTATGCATAACCACTATGCGTCTCCCATTGAAAGGGTTACATCTATAAATATGCATGCATTTTCATATTTATAATCGTGATTCTTTCGAATTGTCCAATGTTATCCATGGACATCCTGAGTATGTGTAGATTGGGTTCGTTTTCCCATATGCTCAGCTCTGAATCCGATGCAGAATTTCGTCAGTGCCTCCCTGTTGTTCTCTGGGTACACATCCTCTCTGCTTATTGCCGAGACGTGTACTAGGAGAACAGCGGGAAGGTGCTGCCAAAATTTTGCATCGGAACCAGAGCAGAGCATGGGAAAATGAACCCAATCTACACATACTTGGGTGGGATTAGGACCTATCCTTACCTATTAGCGTGTAGGTTGCATGAACGTAATAAAACTAACAAACTTCATTAACTGATGGATATGGTTTGCCTAATTATGTGTATACTTCTGGCGTGTCCAGTAGGAAGTCAATATGAGTGATCGTGCGTGGATGTACACCGGTTACACTAGTCAGTATGTTTGGACCGAGGAATGGTTAACAAAAACTAAGGGGTTTGTTAGAGCCGCATTTGCAAATGGCCAGAAATTTAGCTGGCGCCCCTGTGTCCGGTGCGACAACTATAATTAGAGGGACGAGCTTCAAATGAGTAAACACCTGCAGAAGTTTGTTTTTACGCCTGGTTACACGGTCTAGATATTACATGGTGATTTTTCCCAATGTGCCAGAGCCGAGGTGGTTCGTCGTTGCTCCGACGAGCATGGTACCGGGACCGCAAACATGGTGCAAGACTTTGACGATGCTCGGGACTCGGACGAGGAGATGGAGGAATCTGCAAAGGCCTTCACTGAAATGTTGGAGTCCTCAAAACGTCCTCTCCACGAGCACACTGAGCTTTGTCAGCCAGATGCCGTCTCACAAATAATGGCTTTGAAGGCTCAATTCAACTTGGGCATAGAATGCTACGACGCGATGATGACACTTTTCGGACGATTTCTACCCAAAGGCCATGTGCTACCTCCAAACCTGTACCAGTCAGACAAAATCCTCCGTGCTCTTAAGATGCCCTATGAGAAGATACATGCCTATGAGAAAGGATGTGTCTTATTTAGGCTTCAGTATGAGGACTTGAACTATTGTCCCATTTGCAATTCTTCCAGGTATGTTGTGGTAGACAACGGTATGGGTGAGAAGACACAGACCAAAATACCCATTAATGTTCTTCGGTATATGCCAATTGTACCAAGACTTCAACGTCTTTTCATGGTCAAAGAGACAGCCAGACAGATGACATGGCACAAAACGGGCAAAAGAACCGAACTAGATGCAGATGGGAATGTGATGATGGTGCACACATCGGATGGTGAAGCGTGGAAGCGCTTCAATGCATTACATAAGGAAAAACAGCAGATCCAAGGCATCCTCGAGTCACCGTCAACACAGATAGGTTCAGTGTGTTTGGTCAGGTGGCAGCCCCATACAGCTGTTGGCCCGTGTTTGTCATTCCACTCAATCTCCACCTCGGGAAGATTATGCAAAGAAAGAACATTTTCCTGACGTTGATAATTCCAGGTCCCAACTATCCGGGGAAGAATATGAATGTGTACATGCAGCCGCTTAAGGACGAATTGCAAGAAGCTTGGGATAATGGGTTCAAGACATATGGCGCCTTTAGCAAACAAAACTTCATAATGCGTGCCTGGTACATGTACTCGACGCATGACTTGCCGGCGTATGCGCTATTCATTTGCTGGTGTGTGCATGGAAGGTTCCCGTGCCCCACATGCAAGGGAGCTCTTGAGTTTTGTTGGCTGACGGCGGGGCGCAAGTATAGTTGCTTCGACTTGCATAGACAGTTTCTAGATCCTCGCCATAAGTTCAGAAAGACAAGAAGAACTTCATGAAAGGTAGAGTTGTCAAACACTCTGCACCACCTGCGTTGACAGGCCAACAGACCCTACATTTGATAAACGCTCTCGAGCCAGATCCAGAGCATCCAGGGTATTTCAAGGGGTATAATAAGGAACACGCATGGACTCACAAGACATGCTTCTAGGATCTGCCTTACTTCAAAGACCTCCTTTGCCCGCACAACATCAACATGATGCACACTAGAAAGAATATCGCCGAAGCCATTTTTGGTACATTGTTCGGCATAGACGGGAAATCAAAGGATCATACTAAGGCTAGAGACTATCTAGAGGAGCTCTATGATAGACCATTACAAAACATGCAAGAACCGAAAGGAAATCGGAACTGGAAGAAGCCAAAGGCATGGTTCAATCTTGGAAGGCCAGCTATGAAGGAAATTCTTTTGTGGGTGAAAATGCAGTTGATGTTCCACGATGGGTATGCAGCAAATCTAAAGAGGGGAGCGAGTCTTGATAAATTGAAAATATTTGGTCTAAAAAGTCATGATTGGCACATATGGATAGATCAGATAATGCCGGCGATGTTGTGTGGCTTCATCCCTGAGGATGAATGGCTAGTACTGGCAGAGGTGAGCTATTTCTTCCGTGTTCTTTGTGTGAAAGAACTATCGCCTGGCCTCCTAGAAGAAATGGAACAGTTGGCGCCGGAGTTGATCTACAAGTTAGAGATGATCTTTCCGCCAAGCTTCTTTAATCGAATGCAACACTTGATTTTGCATCTCCCGACCGAGGCACGATTGGGGGGTGATACGTCTCCAACGTATCTATAATTTTTGATTGCTCCATGCTACTTTTATCTACTATTTTAGGCAATATTGGGCTTTATTATCCACTTTTATATTATTTTTGGGACTAACCTATTAACCGGAGGCCCAACCCAGATTTGCTGTTTTATGCCTATTTCAGTGTTTCGAGGAAAAGGAATATCAGACGGAGTCAAAACAGAACGAAATCAACTGGAGAAGTTAATTTTGGACGGAAACCAACCTGATGGGCTTGGAGTGCACGCCAGGGGAGTCCCGGGCTGTCCACAAGGGTGGAGGGCGCGCCCCCTTACCTCGTGAGCAGCCCAGAGGTCCACCGACGTACCCCCTGCACCCATATATACCTACGTACCCTAAAACTTCCAGAACAGAAGATAGATCGGCTGTTCCGCCGCCGCAAGCCTCTGTAGCCACCAAAAACCAATCGGGACCCTGTTCCGGCACCCTGCCGGAGGGGGATCCCATCATCGGAGGCCATCTTCATCATCCCGGCGCTATCCATGACGAGGAGGGAGTAGTTCACCCTCGGGGCTGAGGGTATGTACCAGTAGCTATGTGTTTGATCTCTCTCTCTCTCTCGTGTTCTCTCTCGTGTTCCATCTATGGCACGATCTTGATGTATCCCGAGCTTTGCTATTGTAGTTGGATCTTATGATGTTTCTCCCCCTCTACTCTCTTGTGATGAATTGAGTTTCCCCTTTCGAAGTTATCTTATCGTATTGAGTCTTTTATGAACACTTGATGTATGTCTTGCTTGGGATAACCATGGTGACAATGGGTTATTCTATTGATCCACTTGATGTATGTTTTGGTGATCAACTTGCGGGTTTCGTGACACTTGGGAACCTATGCATAGGGGTTGGCACACGTTGTTGACTCTCCGGTAGTTGCTTTGGGGCACTCTTTGAAGTACTTTTATGTTGGTTGGATGAATCTGAGATTGTGTGATGCATATCGTATAATCATGCGCACAGATACTTGAGGTGACAATGGAGTATCTAGGTGACATTAGGGTTTTGGTTGATTTGTGTCTTAAGTTGTTATTCTAGTACGAACTCTTTTATAGATCGATCCGAAAGAATAGCTTTGTGGTGGTTTCGTACCCGACTATAATCTCTACGTTTGTTCTCCGCTATTAGTGTCGTTGGAGTGACTCTTTGTTGCATGTTGAGGGCTTGTCATATGTTCTATCTATGTTATTATTGTTGAGAGAACTTACACTAGTGAAAGTATGAACCCTAGGCCTTGTTTCTTACCATTCCAATACCATTTACGCTCACTTTTACCGCTCGTTACCTTGCTGTTTTTATTATTTCAGATTACAAAAACCTATATCTACTATCTATTTTACACTTGTATCTTCATCTCTTCGCCGAACTAGTGCACCTATACAAATTACCATTGTATTGGGTGTGTTGGGGACACAAGAGACTTTTTGTTATTTGGTTGCAGGGTTGCTTGAGAGAGACCATCTTCATCCTACGCCTCCTACGGATTGATAAACCTTAGGTCATCCACTTGAGGGAAATTTTCTACTGTCCTACAAACCTGTGCACTTGCAGGCCCAACAACGTCTACAAGAAGAAGGTTGTGTAGTAGACATCAAGCTCTTTTCTGGCGCCGTTGCCGGGGAGGCTAGGTAAGTGAAGGTATATCTTTAGATCTTGCAATCGAATCTTTTTGTTTCTTGTTCTAGCACTAGTTTATTTTATAAAAGAAAATTACAAAAAAATGGAGTTGAGTTTGTCTCATACGCTTCACCTTTTAAATATCTTTCGTGAGTATGATGGAAAGGATAATTGTGCTCAAGTACTAGAAGAAGAAATCTAGAAAATGTTTTTATATGATGAGCATGATTGCAATGTTGTTAGTATGAATTCCTTGAATATCCATGATGCTAATTGTCGTGGAATTGTCACGTCAGATGTCCTCGTGAAAGGACTTAGTTGTGGAGCCATCGCAACTAGGAAGCTTGAAAGGGTTAATCGGGACAAGGGACACGATGGGTTTTATACTAGTTCGGCCCCTTACGGCGAAGGTAAGGCCTACGTCTAGTTGGGTTGGTATTGATGTTTCGATGACCAGGGAGCGAGATACACTATGCCTGGCTCTCGATGAGTTGTTTCTTGCCCTAAGCCGCCAGCAGGTTGTCCCCTTATATACACGGGTGGACACCCTGCGGCTTACAGAGTCCCGGCTGGCTTATAAACAATGTCCGGCTCGGTGACTAGTTAAGTCTACCTTATGATACAAGTAATATTATAGCAGCGGTTTATTACAACGGGCCTTAAGTCGCCTGTGGGCCTTAAGCTTTCTATGAACCGCCATCTTCATGCTTTGGTCTTGGGCTTATCTCTGGTGAATCCTCTTTGAATAACCCAGCCCCTCCTGGGCGGCTTATACAAGTAGTTATATCCCCAACATTAGGCCCCAGATTGATTTGAACCTGTTCATGTCAATCTAAAAAATATTTTTAAAGAATTAAATCTTCAGTCTTCTGATTATTCGGAGGGTTTTTGTTAACCCGCCATGACGTCATCTTCTGGATCCGTGTTAACCCGGCGTGACGTCATTCTTCCTTTAATTCATTTTCTATTCCATCGAATCCTTCAACGGATCTCTCCTTTATTGATTGCTCCAAAAATCGAGGCGTCGGGGCCGCTGGATAGTAATTCTTATCTCCTCGTTTCCCGCGCCGTCTCAGTTATTCTCTCCCTGTAAATAGCCGCGACTTAGGTCTTTTCCTTTTTATCCTTTCAGTTGTCTTCTTCCTCTCCTCTCTGCCACTCGAGCTCCGCCGTCGTCGCCATCGACCCCCTCATCTTCCTCGACTCAGGCCGCTGCATCGACCTGACTTTAACCAGAGATCGATGGCGAACCTCCACAGCTCGTCCTTATCCGTAAGTTCCTCTCCTCCCCTTTTCTTAGATCTACACTAAAGCTCCGCTGAGTTCATCAGCGTTCATCACTGCCCGATGCAAACCCTCGTCAGCTTTTATCTCCAATGCCTTGTTTAGATCGTAAAAACTGTACAGAACTGTTGCAGTAGTTGTTTGTGTTGATCTTGTATAGAAATAAATCTCATTTCCCTCATTTAGAAATCCTCTTCAAGTGTATGAACCTCTCTGCCCTGTTTTTAGGTCTAGAAAATTTCTCTTTTAGAGCAATAATTTGATCCAGAATAATATCTGTCGTCTGCGAAACTTGTTTCTATCACCCGGAAAACTTCTTTTGGGAAAATGCCCTTTAAACACCACTATCCAGGTGTTCGGTTTAAATAAGCAATACTGAACTGTAAGCCTTGCCCTCTTCTCATGATCTTAAGAATTCTTGAATTGCTCTTGATACTGCTAGCGGCTTAAATATTATTGCACAATCACCCTTATATCATTAGGCCCCTTTCTTTAAGCCGCCACTGTAAATAATTTTGGATTTTTCTCCCGGGTTAAAGTTGAACCGAAGCTTTCTTATCTTATCGTAGGCCACTGTTGTCATGGCTCCTAAAGCGGCCAAAGCCCCTATGACTTGCAATTAGGTTCCATCCACAGTGACCAAAAGCAAACTTGCCGAGTTCGTGAAGTCCGGCCATTTGCCGAAGAGGGAGGTCATGTGTTATCGTGCCCCTAACCCGTCTGAGGAAATACCTCAACCCAAAGATGGGGAGGTAATAGTCTTCACGGATCACATGAACCGGGGATTTGCCCCTCCTGGCTCAAAATTCTTCAGGGAAGTTCTGAATTTCTTTGACCTTAGACCTCAAGACATTGGACCCAATTCCGTGTCAAATCTTTGCAATTTTCAAGTCTTCTGCGAGGTGTACCTGGGAGAAGAGCCAAGTCTGCTTTTGTTCAGAGAACTTTTTTATTTGAACTGGCAAAATGAACGTGCAAACGGGCCTAGTCTTGAGCTTGGCGGCATCTTAATCCAGCGGCGGAGAGATTGTCTTTTCCCTTATGCTGAGCTGCCGAATCACCAGAAAGACTGGAACCAGACGTGGTTCTACTGTCAAGATACATCACCGGCTGATGAGAGGCCTCTGCCCGGCTTTCGCCCCTGCGTCTCGAATCCAATCATCCACTGGCAGATAAGTTATCTGCTATTGAGCGCCTTCCTCTCAACCCAACCATCAGGAAGATCAAAGCTCTTCTAGGGAACGGATTAAACGGCATCGATCTGGTCCGAGCCTGGGTCACCTGGAAGATACTACCGTTAAGCCGCCGCTCCGGCTTGATGTGTACTTACACAGGCGAAAAGGATGACCCAATGCGTCATAGTCCTGATGATTTACCAGACGATGTGGTAGACGCTACAGTCCAATCGCTGTTGAAGGAGGGCACTGTAACCAGTAATGCCTTCGACTTACTTCCCTTCTGCAAGAAGAACCCGACCCCTACAGTAAGTTATCAATCTTCAAAAATACTCTTTAACATGTTATACCTTCTTGTATTTAGATTCCTTATCTTTTTCCACAGGTCGATGACAATTTCTGGAAGGTCAAGTATGACCATGAGGCTGCCAAGAAAGCCAGGACAACCAAGAAAAACGAAAGGAAGGCCTCCAAGACGGGCACCTCTAAGAAGAAAAAGCCCAGCGCCTCTGATCTGTTTAAATTGGATGACTCGTCTTCAGATGAGGAAGAGGTAATCTTTTAATTTCCTTAACTCCTTTTGTGTTACTCTACTGACATTTTATCTTTTCAGGAGGATACAGGGAAGAGTCAAGCAATTGACGAAGAGGTAACTATAATCTCCTCCGACTCAGAGCCTTTGCCAACACAAAAAATCCAAAGGGTGACCCGGAAAGTAAGATTTTCACATCCTCTAGCTTACCAAGATCCTCAATTTCTTTTGAAGCAACAACAACATGAGAACTGGAGGCAAACTCGGGCCACTCAAGACGCAGAACTCTCCCCCGGCTTACCCAATGTAACCAGGAAGCGTCGGACCGAGGTTATTTCCGATTTACATTCTGCTACTCCTTTGGTGGGTCTAATTCGCCAACCTCTCAATTCATCTGACTCCAATTATCAGGATACCTCTCCGTCTTTCGACGAGTCAATGCAATCAAACATGCCGGCTTTTAAAACAGCTCCCGGGTAATGCAACCTTTCTTACTTAAAGCTTTTCCATACTTATACGTTGATACTCATCCTCCACTTTGATTGACAGCCTGCAGGTGAAGCCCAGCAAGAGGGCAAAGAAGAGCAAACCGTCCCGAGACCCGGTGGTCACTGAACCGGCGATTGACTCATCCGTTCCTGACAGCTCCACTCATCAGCCACCGCCTGAACCGGCTTTCGACATTCCGGTATCAACCTCTGACCCGCCTGCAGAAGACGTTGTCCATGATTCTGATAACCCGGAAATTCCTAGCCCGGTCAAGACGAATGATCCAGAAGTTGAATTTCTGAAAAGCCAATATGTTGAACCGGGCCAGCCTACTATTCTTGCTCAATGCACTGCCAAGGAGGAGTTTGCCCAACATCGGAAAGCCAAACAGGACATCACTGATTATACTCACCTAAGCATTGGTGATATAGTCTCGGGCTATCTGAACCAAGTGTACAATAGCCGTGACCTGGAAATTGACATGGTGAAGCAAATACAACATAAATCTGAGGTATAACTTTAGCTTTTCTTGAACCTTACTTACTATACCAACCCCCAAGTCTATTGCTTATGAATGAATATGCTATAGACTTTAGAAATCTAATTACTGTTAGTTTGTCCGGTTTACAGTGTTTTACATGTAACCCGGTGATAGCATGAAACTCTGAATTGACACATTAGCCCCCAAGTGTCAAGTATCTTTTACTTGTAAGATGCTTGATACTTAATATGTATGACTCAGTAAATAAGTTAGAAAATTCTTTGAGCATACATTAGCCCCCAAGTGCCAAATATCTTTACGTGTAAAGTGTTTGGGACTTGAATGTTACCTTATCATGATCCTTACCATAACCTCATGTCAATACAGGCCACCGTAAGTCAATTTGAATCGGAGATTGCTGACCTGAAGAGCCAGCTGAAGCTTCAAGAGCTTGAAACTCAGATAGCAAACTCCAAGTTTGAATTCAGCATCTTTGAGCAAGGGAAATTGAAGAAAAAAAATTTTGTCGGAGAAAAAAGCTTGGGTTGATGAGAGGGCTTCACTAGTGACTCGGGCCGAGATGGCAGAAGCATCTCTTGCAGAGGCAACAACCGAACTGTCCGACTTAAAGCGGCAGATATCCCAAATGGTCTCAGCCATCTTCGGTAAGCCACTCTGGAAAACCTTAAACATTGCAATCTTCCAAGGATTATTGTGATAGTTATCTCCGGCTTATTGTTATGCTTGTAACCATACAGGCCCCAGGAGTACCAACCTCAAGCAGAACATGCTGATCAAGCTCAAGGCACTTTATACCCTTGTGGAGCAGCTGTACTCCGGGTCACAACGTGCTTTGGCCGTTGTAGCCTTATCAAATAACCCTCCTTGCCTCCTAAAAGATGTGTTTAAGCATCTCGCAGTGCTACCTCAACGGATTAAGGACTTAAGGCAGGCATCTGCAAGAGCCGGAGCCGTGGCTGCATTAAGCCGGGCAAAGGCATGGGTGCCAGAGCTTGACTTGGCTGATCTTACTCTTGGATATCCAAGCCTGAAGGAGGATGGCTCTGTATTTGATGATCAAGACTTCACCGCCTGTGTCAAAGTCGTTCGTCCCTTGGCAACTCTCATTGGCAATGATACTGATCTCACTAAATATTCACCGGGCTATGATAGCGAGAACCGGAGAATCCCAAACGTTCCATATGACCAAGTCAGCCTGATCCCTCCAACGCGTAAGCATCCCTTTGCCCCTGAAGTGGATCCGTCCAGTTTAATAGATGATGAGTCTGAATTTGAAGCCTTGAGCGGCATTGACTAGGCCTCGTCCACCTTCCAGGACAAAGCAACCGACGGAGAGGCGGAGAAGGATAACCCGGAGCCATCAAGCCCGCCCCAGGAATAGGCTGCCAGGCGTCCTAACCTTTGCCAAAACAATACTTCACTTTATTCAGGCTTGGGGAGTCTTGTAATAGGATAGAAAAACTTCTCAATTTTGACATGCCTTCGCGCATGTTTATGGCGCTTAATACTTTCATAAGCCGCCATTGCTTAGCTTATGTTGACCATTTGCCTCCCTGATGTTAAATTTATTTGTCTTATCCTGCACATAAAACAAACAAACTCCCTTGGCGGTTTTATCACACCGGGTGTCACATAAGGTATTTGTAACCCGGAAACAAACCAAAGGCACCCTACATAGGCTAGTTTACAACTATATTGTTGCTAAACAGAAACATAATAGCATGCCTGCAATTCCTTGATAACCTTCCCGGCTCATATAACGTTCACCCGACACTTATCAACCTGGGGTGATGAATAGTAAACCGGCAAGACAAAAAACATCTCATAATGCTTTCCACAAGGTTTCAGGATTATCAAATACTTTATAGGCTTCTGATTCGGATACGATCAGTAAACCATTCCAAAGGGGTTAAGCTAAGATTCGGATACGATCATATAGCCCCCAGTGGCTTGGCGATGCCGATCAATTGGGTATCGACAACTATGTTCTCTTTGGTTCGAATACGACCTATGTTTGAACAGGAAGCCCCCAAGTGACCATAAGACTTGTTTAATGACGCTGGTTCATATAGGATCCACGTCAGACCCAAAGGGGTTAAGCTATTATTCAAATATGATCAAGAAGCCCCCAAGTGGGTTTGGCAGTATGCCGATCAAGTGGGTTTTGACAGCTATGTTCTCTTTGGTTTGGATACGACCTATGTTTGAACAGGAAGCCCCCAAGTGACCATGGCTAGATTCAGATATGATCATAAGCCGGACCAAAGGTAAAGCCGGATTCAGATATGATCCGCCCCTGTTGGTTGTTTCCACCATCTGACAAAAAGACATGAATTTTTGAGGGTGAAAAAAGGACAAATGTACTGCTTTATTACTTTATATAATATATACATTATCAAAATATATATGTATCGCAAGAGTCGGTGGCTTAAATATAGCAAAGCCGAAGATGGGTTATCCCCCATGGCCGGTGGGGCGAATCGTGCTGGATATCACTTAGAAAATCTGCCTTTACTCCATAAACCGTGAAGAAAGGTGTATAACCCGCCGGATCAAGGCCACTCACCCTTATGTCTCTGATTGTTACCCTGTGTAATAATGTTGGCCACAAGCTCCGGGTTGTCGTTCGCTTTACGCTTTTTGCCACTTTGATTCACCGGGTTATGCTGTCGGTCCCTTCCACTGTCGTTTTCATCGTCAGACTCGGGATCTTTGGTATTATCAGAATCGGCATACTTGACCAAAGCCGCCATTAATGTACCCATATCCTTGCAGCCACGTTTAAGGCGCCCCAGTTTCTGCCTCAGTGGCTTGAAGCTGCAATTCTTTTCCAATATAAGGACTGCAGATCCACCATCCATCTTATCAGATGAATGAATTATCTCCTTAACCCGGCGTACCCAATGGGTGGTAGATTCACCCTCCCCCTGCTTACAATTCGTCAAGTCCACAATCATCATAGACTGCTTACAAGTGTCTTTGAAGTTCCGGATGAACCGGGCTTTTAGCTCTTCCCACGAACCAATGGAATCCGGTGGTAAGCCTTTAAACCAAGATCGGGCCGTTCCATCTAACATCATGGTGAAATATTTAGCCATTGCCGTGTCACTAACCTCCAACAGTTCCATGGCCATCTCATAACTCTCGATCCATGCTTCAGGCTGTAAGTCGGCCGTGTAATTCGGCACCTTTCGAGGTCCCTTGAAGTCTTTGGACAGGCGCACGTTACGCAAAGCCGGTATCAAACAAGAAACACCACCGGTTTTGGTGGCTACTCCCATCTCAGTGGAAGTCGTTGGATACTTTGTAACATTCTGTCGTGCCTCCTGTTGAGCCGCCAGCTGAGCCGCCCGCTCGTTCTCCTAATGTACTCGGTCCGGCACTAGGTTATAGCCACCATGTTGGTCGCGGCACTGGGTGTTGCTTGACAAAGTTTCAGACTCCATGTGCCTGCTATAACTCGGACTCCGGTTTTGATGAGGCGGTGCTAACCAAGGCGGAGGAGCTGAATGAATCCTATCCTGGCTGTAAGAATAGGTCTCTTGCTGAGCCAGGGCCGTCTGGACAAATTCCTTGATTCTCCGGATATCCACTGCTGTTGAATCATCACCATCCACTGGGAAAGCCGCCAGACGCGCTGATGCTACGATTAAGTTCTCCATGGGGTTGGAAAAGTGACCCTCCGGTATCGGCACATAACACGGAGGCGCCATGTTCATATGAGGAGGTGGCATCTCCCGACGCTGAGCCGGTCCTCCTGCTCCGGATGTCGTGAACTGATTAGCATCGAGCAGGTTACTTGGGCCGGCTCCGGGTGTAGCAAAAAGAACCCTAGGGTCGTAATTTGGAGGTAACCGGGATTGGGTCTTCTGGTGTCTCCTCCTCATTACCTCGTTGGACACGTTTAAACTCATCGTGAGCTGGTAAGCCTCTGACTT
The DNA here is from genome assembly GCF_018294505.1 of Triticum aestivum. NCBI lineage: Eukaryota > Viridiplantae > Streptophyta > Magnoliopsida > Poales > Poaceae > Triticum > Triticum aestivum. The sequence continues at coordinate 650,612,649 of NC_057813.1, forward strand.
CAACCGCTGTGCCCGGGCGTCGAGAGCCGCCCACTCCGTAGCTAGTCTAGTATCCTTAGCTGCTAAGGCCTCCTCAGCCTGAGCTATCTCCTCACGTACCCATGCTACCTCCGCGTCATGCTCATCTTTGTTCACAGGGATAACCGTGGCGGTTAACAGGGCCGTCAGCTTGTCCATGAGGTCTATCAACACTTGAGCCGGCAAGCGCACAGGGCCTCCTGCCCCGGCCGCTCCTAACCCGGAAGTAATTGCAGCCGCGGCTGTAGAGTTTTGTCTGGGTTGAGTCCCAGCCATAAAGACTCCTGCCCAATTCGGCGACTCACAGTAGTCCGGAATACTAAAGCCATCGGAACAGCCCCCGAGCACACCATCTTGAACTTGATACAGAGAATCTGTTGAACCGACAGACAAATCACCATCAGAGTAGACGGCCGTCTCACCACCATCTTCGGGTCCTCCAGAAAGCTCTTCTCCGTGGACGCAGCCCACAAAGACACGCTTCATGCTGGGTTGAGCTCGGGCGGGTTTCGCACGCTGAGCCGTCTCGACGAGGTCGGTGCAGTTGTCCGACTCAGGCCCCGGCTCAGCAATCCGGCCGATGAAGACGTGGATCCCTTCGAAGGGGACCCGGTACCCGTACTCAATTGAGCCGGCGTCGGGGCCCCAGCCTTCGTCGTCGATGTAGATCTTGCCGCGACGACTCTTGGTCATCCGGCCTACTACGTATCCCTTGAGCCCTTCGAAGTTGCCCTTCAAGAACTCAAATCCACCGTATGCTGGCCATGGTGGGTGCCAACTGTTGTGGAATTGTCGCGTCAGATGTCCTCATGAAAGGACTTAGTTGTGGAGCCATCGCAACTAGGAAGCTTGAAGGGGTTAATCGAGACAAGGGACACGAGGGGTTTTATACTAGTTCGGCCCCTTACGGCGAAGGTAAGGCCTACGTCTAGTTGGGTTGGTATTGATGTTTCGATGACCAGGGAGCGAGATACACTATGCCTGGCTCTCGATGAGTTGTTTCTTGCCCTAAGCCGCCAGCGGGTCGTCCCCTTATATACACGGGTGGACGCCCTGCGGCTTACAGAGTCCCGACCGGCTTATAAACAATGTCCGGCTCGGTGACTAGTTAAGTCTACGTTATGATACAAGTAATATTATAGCAGCGGTTTATTACAACGGGCCTTAAGTCGCCTGTGGGCCTTAAGCTTTCTATGAACCGCCATCTTCATGCTTTGGTCTTGGGCTTCTCTCTGGTGAATCCTCTTTTGAATAACCGAGCCCCTCCTGGGCGGCTTACACAAGTAGTGATATCCCCAACACTAATGATATGCAAAGCCACAAGCTTGGGGAAGCTATGTTTGATGAAGATGATATTTTTTGTCCCCCAAGCTTTGATGAGCAAATTTACTATGATGAAAGCTTGCCTCCTATCTATGATGATTATTGTGATGATACGTATGCTATAAAGAAGAAGTTTGCTTATGTGGAGAGTGGTAAATTTTCTATGCTTGTAGATCATGAAAAGAATGATTTAGGTGCTGGTTATATTGTTGAATTCACTCATGATGCTACTGAAAATCATTATGAGGGAGGAACATATGCTTGTAGGAATTGCAATAATGTCAAGTTTCCTCTCTATGTGCTTAAATTCTTGAAGCTATGCTTGTTGTGCCATCCTATGCTAGTTGATTATTGTTCCCATAAGTTGTTTGCTCACAAAATCCCTATGCATAGGAAGTGGGTTAGGCTTAAATGTGCTAGTCATATGCTTCATGATGCTCCCGTTATGTTTCAATTCTTATCTTTTATGTGAGCATCATTGTCATCATCATGCCTAGCTAAAAGACATTAAAGAAAAGCGCTTCCTGGGAGACAACCCAATATTTATCCTTACTGTTTTTGTGTGTCCACATGATTATGCTACTGTAGTAATCATGTTTTATAGCTTTTGTTTCAATAAAGTGCCAAGTAGAACCTTTGGGAAGACTTGGGTGAAGTCTTTGTGATCTTGCTGTGAAAAACAGAAACTTTAGTGCTCATGAAATTAGCTGCCAGTTTTTACTGGAGAGTGATTTTGGGTTGATTCTTTTTGCTGATGATTAATAGACAAATTCCTCAGATCCAGCAATTTATTTCATAATTTTTGGGATTCCATAAGTATACTTTTTATACAGATTACTACAGACTGTTCTGTTTTTGACAGATTCTGTTTTCTTTGTGTTGTTTGCTTATTTTGATGAATCTATGGCTAGTATTAAGTGGTATGAACCATAGAGATGTTAGAATACAGTAGATATTACACCAATATGAATTTAGAATGAGTTCATTACAGTACCTAAGTGGTGGTTTTATTTTCTTATACTAACAGAGCTTATGAGTTTTGTTTTGAGTTTTGTGTGGTTGAAGTTTTCAAGTTTTGGGTAAAGATTCGATGGACTATGGAATAAGGAGTGGCAAGAGCCTAAGATTGGGGATGCCCAAGGCACCCCAAGGTAATATTCAAGGACAACCAAGCAACTAAGCCTGGGGATGCCCCGGAAGGCATCCCCTCTTTCGTCTTCGTTCATCGGTAACTTTACTTGGAGCTATATTTTTATTCACCACATGATATGTGTTTTGCTTGGAGCGTCATTTTATTTTGTTAGTTCTTGCTTTCTGTTAGTTAGAGTAATGTTTTTCCTCTTTAGTTTCAGTAAAAAAGTCAAGGATAGCCTTTGCCATGCTTATTTTGCTAGTTTGCATGTTGCTGTTTGAAAACAGAAAGTTTACCGCTGTTGCAAAAATTCCCTAGAAAAGTCAGAGCATGGTCTAACATTGAATATTTTTGCATATTGAGATATGATAAATTTATTACAGTGGAAATTTTAGTTCATAATTTTTGGAGTCAGGGAAGTATTGATACTCTTGCATTATTTACAGACTATACTGTTTTGACAGATTGCTGTTATGGTTGCATTGTTTGCATATGTTTGCTTGTTTAATGATTCTATTTGAGGATAGGAGTATTAAATATACGGAGGCATTTAGTATTCAATGTGGAATAATAATTTAAGTGATTTGTTACAGTAGGAAATGATAAGATTTTGCATTGGTTTATACTAACCTATCTCACGAGTTCTTGTTGAGTTTGTTGTGAATGAAGCTTTTGATAAAAGAAGAGAAACCATGATATGAGAGGAATTAAGGAGACACAAAAGTTCAAGATTGGGGATGCCCAAGGCACCCCAAGATAATATTTCAAGAAGTCTCAAGCATCTAAGCTTGGGGATGCCCCGGTAGGCATCCCACCTTTTTTCTTCAACAACTACCGGTTAGTATCGGTTGAGCCTAAGTTTTTGCTTGTTCACATGAGTTGTGCTATCCTTGCCATGTAGTTTTCTCTAGCTTTGCTTGCTGTTTGATTGAAGTATCAAGATCTGAAATTCTTTAATGAGAGAGAGCCTTACACAAATTGGAATTTGCTAGAATACTCTATGTCCTTCACTTATATCTTTTGAGCTTGATAGTTTTGCTCATAGTGCTTCAGTTATATCCTTTGAGCGTGATAATTTTTGCTCTAGTGCTTCACTTATATCTTTTAGAGCATGGTGGTAGTTTTATTTTGAAGAAATAGATGAACTCTCATGCTTCACTTATATTATTTTGAGAGTCATTAATAGCATGGTAATTTGCTTAATGTTAATATACTTGGTATTCAAGATATGTGAAACTTTCTTTTGAGTGTGTTGAATACTAACATAAGTTTGATGCTTGATAATTGTTTTTAGATATGGAGGTAATAATATCAAAGTCGTGCTAGTTGGGTGATTATGAATTTGAGAAATACTTGTGTTGAAGTTTGGAAATCCTGTAGCATGCACGTATGGTTAAAGTTGTGTAACAAATTTGAAACATGAAGTGTACCTGGCTTGTGCATCCTTATGAGTGGCGGTCGGGGACGAGCGATGGTCTTTTCCTACCAATCTATCCCCCTAGGAGCATGCGCGTAGTACTTTAATTTTTGACGACTTCTAAATTTTTGCAATAAGTATATGAGTTCTTTTGACTAATGTTGAGTCCATGGATTATACGCACTCTCACTTTTCCGCCTTTGCTAGCCTCTTCGGTACCATGCATTGCCCTTTCTCACCTTGAGAGTTGGTGCAAACTTCGCCGGTGCATCCAAACCCCGTGATATGATACGCTCTATCACACATAAACCTCCTTATATCTTCCTCAAAACAGACACCATACCTACCTATTATGGCATTTCCATAGCCATTCTGAGTATATTGCCATGCAACTTCCACCATCATCATCATGACATACATTACTTTTGTCATATTGCCATTGCATGATCATGTAGTTGACATCGTATTTGTGGCAAAACCACCATGCATTATTTTTCATACATGTCACTCTTGATTCATTGCACCATCCCGGTACACCGCCGGAGGCATTCATATAGAGTCATATCTTGTTCTAAGTTTCGAGTTGTAATCCTTGTGCTGTAATCAATAGAAGTGTGATGATCATCATTATTAGAGAATTGCCCAAATAAAAAAAAGAGAAAGGCCAAAAGAAAAAAAAGGAAGGCCAAAAAAAAGAAAATAAAAAAATTAAATAAAAAGGGCGATGCTACTATCTCTTTTTCCACACTTGTGCTTCAAAGTAGCACCTTGTTCTTCATGTAGTCTCATATATTGTGCTTCAAAATAGCACCTTGTTCCTCATGTAGTGAGTCCCATAAGTTTTCTTTTCATACTAGTGGGAATTTTTCATTATAGAACTTGGCTTGTATATTCCTACGATGGGCTTCCTCAAATGCCCTAGGTCTTCGTGAGCAAGCAAGTTGGATGCACACCCACTAGTTTTCTTTTGTTGAGCATTCATAGCTCTAGTGCATCCGTTGCATGGCAATCCCTACTCCTCATGTTGACATCAATTGATGGGCATATCCATAGCCCGTTGATTAGCCTCGTCAATGTGAGACTTTCTCCTTTTTTGTCTTCTCCACACAATCCCCATCATCATATTCTATTCCACCCATAGTGCTATATCCATGGCTCACGCTCATGTATTGCGTGAAGGTTGAAAAAGTTTGAGATTATTTAAGTATGAAACAATTGCTTGGCTTGTCATCGGGGGTATAGAAGTTGGGAACATCTTTGTGTGACGAAAATGAAGCATAGCCTTACTATATGATTTTGTAGGGATGAACTTTCTTTTGCCATGTTATTTTGAGAAGACATGATTGCTTTGATTAGTATGCTTGAAGTATTATTATTTTTGTGTCAATATGAACTTTTGTCTTGAATCTTTCGGATCTGAATATTCATATCACAATTAAGAAGATTTACATTGAAATTATGCCAAAGTATCACTCCGCATCAAAAATTCTCTTTTATCATTTACCTACTCGAGGACGAGCAGGAATTAAGCTTGGGGATGCTTGATACGTCTCCAACGTATCTATAATTTTTGATTGCTCCATGCTACTTTTATCTACTGTTTTAGGCAATATTGGGCTTTATTATCCACTTTTATATTATTCGTGGGACTAACCTATTAACCGGAGGCCAGCCCAGATTTGCTGTTTTATGCCTATTTCAGTGTTTCGAGGAACAGGAATATCAGACGGAGTCAAAACGGAACGAAATCAACTGGAGAAGTTAATTTTGGAAGGAAACCAACCTGATGGGCTTGGAGTGCACGCCAGGGGAGTCCCAGGCTGCCCATGAGGGTGGAGGGCGCGCCCCCTACCTTGTGAGAAGCCCGAAGGTCCACCGACGTACCCCCTGCACCCATATATACCTACGTACACTAAAACTTCCAGAACAAAAGATAGATCGGGAGTTCCGCCGCTGCAAGCCTCTATAGCCACCAAAAACCAATCGGGACCCTGTTCCGGCACCCTGCCGGAGGGGGATCCCATCACCGGAGGCCATCTTCATCATCCCGGCGCTATCCATGACGAGGAGGGAGTAGTTCACCCTCGGGGCTGAGGGTATGTACCAGTAGCTATGTGTTTGATCTCTCTCTCTCTCTCTCTCGTGTTCTCTCTCGTGTTCCATCTATGGCATGATCTTGATGTATCCCAATCTTTGCTATTGTAGTTGGATCTTATGATGTTTCTCCCCCTCTACTCTCTTGTGATGAATTGAGTTTCCCCTTTCGAAGTTATCTTATCGGATTGAGTCTTTTATGAACACTTGATGTATGTCTTGCGTGGGATAACCATGGTGACAATGGGTTATTCTATTGATCCACTTGATGTATGTTTTGGTGATCAACTTGCGGGTTTCGTGACACTTGGGAACCTATGCATAGGGGTTGGCACACGTTCTTAACTCTCCGGTAGTAGCTTTGGGGCACTCTTTGAAGTACTTTTATGTTGGTTGGATGAATCTGAGATTGTGTGATGCATATCGTATAATCATGCCCATGGATACTTGAGGTGACAATGGAGTATCTAGGTGACATTAGGGTTTTGGTTGATTTGTGTCTTAAGGTGTTATTCTAGTACGAACTCTTTTATAGATCGATCCGAAAGAATAGCTTTGTGGTGGTTTCGTACCCGACCATAATCTCTATGTTTGTTCTCCGCTATTAGTGTCTTTGGAGTGACTCTTTGTTGCATGTTGAGGGCTTGTCATATGTTCTATCTATGTTATTATTGTTGAGAGAACTTACACTAGTGAAAGTATGAACCCTAGGCCTTGTTTCTTACCATTGCAATATCGTTTGCACTCACTTTTACCGCTCGTTACCTTGCTGTTTTTATTATTTCAGATTACAAAAACCTATATCTACTATCTATTTTGCACTTGTATCTTCATCTCTTCGCCGAACTAGTGCACCTATACAAATTACCATTGTATTGGGTGTGTTGGGGACACAAGAGACTTTTTGTTATTTGGTTGCAGGGTTGCTTGAGAGAGACCATCTTCATCCTACACCTCCTACGGATTGATAAACCTTAGGTCATCCACTTGAGGGAAATTTGCTACTGTCCTACAAACCTGTGCACTTGCAGGCCCAACAACGTCTACAAGCAGAAGGTTGTGTAGTATACATTAGGGGGGCCCGTGCAAAATCGTTGGTGCTACTCAACTGAGAGGATGCAGAAGATGCTTCGAGCAAAATGTAAAAATAAATGTAGAATAGAAGCATCGATGGCCGAGGCATTCATCACTGAGGAGGCGTCAAACTTTGTGACAGCACACTACGAAGCCAAAAAACGTCATTTGCATAATCTGAAGCCTCGGTACAATGCTGACGAGCCTACAAAGGGTCAATCCAACCTCAGCCTATTCAAAGGGAATGTCGCACCATCCAGTGTTTCGAAACAAGTATCGTTGGATGTTGAAGAATAGCGGACAATTTTGCTGTATCTCTTTAACAACCTAACAGAAGTGCGGCTGTACATCGAGTAAGATCTCGTTACATTGTTTTGCAACTTCTAATTTCTTTGAACTGCTCTTATTCCTGGATATTTGATGCAGTCGATACATCACCATATTCTCGTTTGGAGCGGTGATCCAAAAGGATTTCATCGAAGAGTTTGAGCTTCTGGCAAAGCAAGGAGGCGAATATCCCGGTTTCATCTCTTGGTTAAAAAAAGGTAATTTCCATTAGACCCTTTCATTTGTTTTGCTAATTTGCGACTAATGCAACAATCCTTTCTTATTAAACTTGTAGGCTAATCCAGAGATTATGGATGCCAAATTGAGACAAGTAGCTAATGGTTTTGACTATAAGGTCCGTTCATTTGACAATTACGACATCAATGGGTATCGCTTTCGTACCTATGGCAAAGAGCTATCTATGGCCGACCGAAAGTCTACAAATTGTTGTGTCTCTGCTATCGGCGAAGGAGGTGTCGAGTATTATGGAAGAGTTGAAGCAATTTATGAGCTTCAATTCTATGGTGATAACCCACCAAACGTCGTACTCTTTAGATGTTATTGGTTCCATCCCAGGGAGACTAGAAGGACTCATGAACATATAGGGCTAGTCGAAATCAAACAAAGCACCCATTTGGATGTTCCCGATGTCTATATTACGGCTCAACATGCAACCCAAGTTTTCTATCTACCGTGGGCCTGTCAAAGTGATCCAAATCTCAGTGGTTGGGATGTCGTTTATGAAGTAGCGCCACGTGTTAGACCACCTCCCCCCAATGAAGAGGATTATGCACATCACATTAACCAAGACACATATGACGAAGGAGAATCTTCCAAGAAACACGTCTTGCCAAATAACGTTTCAAGAAACACTCTACTCCACCCCAGAACATTGAAGTAGACAACGATAGTGAATCCGACCCTGAGCCGGAACAAGAAGAGCCAGAAGAAGAAGAAGTTACTGTTGCAGATGACCTGTCAATGCTTGAACGATTACGTAAGGTGGCCTTCCACATGATGATGCATTTATTAATGATGATGATGAGCACGTCATTACCGATAGTGATTCTTAGGTATTCAAATTTTTATGTTGTACTTTGTATGATTTATATAGTTGGTATGTATAATTTTCTTACTTTGTATGATTGTTTCTTATACATAGTGCCATGGTCTTGATTTCCGTCCCCGTTGGCCCTCGCCCGCTTTATGATTCAGATGTGGTAAATTCTTTTTCATAACTATTTGTTGCATTTCGCATTTGTGACAATTATGGCCATCAAGTTGACATGGAGATATTTTAATCTAGGAGGTATGTAAACCGGAATTTGAAACCGACCCTCTTGTCGAGAAGTTAAATTTAGTTGAAAAAGAAAATGAGTATTTGAAAGAAAAAACTAAAAGAATTGAAGAAGAGAAGATGACATTGGAGTTGTATGTTGCCGATGTCATCGATGATCACAAGATGAAGATGAATGCAATGCGCTTGAAGATGGATGCAATGCGCCTGAAGCTTAAGAAGATTAGAAAATATGCCATTGATAATGAGGCTTGGTATCATTATGCCGTTGGATCAATTGTTACCTTAGTTGCGATCTTCATCATATTTGTTGTGATGAGGGTAAGTTTTCTCTAATGTTTTTCTTTACAAATGGATACTTAGCTTATTTTCCTCCTAAATGGCATAGTTACCTAAGTTAAATAAAAAATGAGCTATACTTAGCTTATTCACTTCATTTATGACATACTTAGCATACTTAGGTAAAAAATGGCATGATAATCTTTGTTACCTCCAAAATGATATAGACTTAGCTTACTTTCCTCGAAAATGACATACTAACCTTACTAAGATCCAAAATGACCTATTTACCTAGCTTAGCTCTAAAATGACCTACACTTAGCATTTTTACCTAGCTTAGCAATAAAATGACATTTTTACTTACCTTAGTTAGAAGAAGAAGAAGATAAAGAAGAGGAGAGGAGAAAAAGAAAGAGAATAAAAAATATTCTTCTTCTTCTTCTTCTTCTTCTTCTTCTAGCTAATCTTCTTCTTCTTCTTCTTCTTCTTCCTTTCTTCTTCTTCCTTTCTTCTTTCCCTATTTGCAGATTTGCTTTAGATGAGGAAGCTCGCGTCGATGGAGTCTACTCTTCTCTTTATGCTTCCTTTTTGTTTTAATTTTGTAGGATGAACAATGTGAAACTTGCTACCTATATATATGCATGTATGGATGAAACCATTGTATGCTTGTTGTTGGATATGTTGGCTAGCTATAAATGTTGCATATGGACTTTTGATTTGCTATGTATATGTGTTGGATGATCATATTTCTACGTCTTGAGCTTGCGTTGGTTTTCCTTGAAGAGGAAAGGGTGATGCAGCAATAGTAGCGTAAGTATTTCCCTTAGTTTTTGAGAACCAAGGTATCAATCCAGTAGGAGGCTCCTCAAAAGTCCCACGCACCTACACAAACAAACAAGAACTCGCAACCAACGCAATAAAGGGGTTGTCAATCCCTTCAAGGCCACTTGCGAAAGTGATATCTGATAGAGATAATATGATAAGATAAATATATTTTTGGTATTTTATAATATAGATTGGAAAAGTAAAGATGCAAATAAAAGTAGATTGAAAGCTTATATGATAAGAGATAGACCCGGGGGCCATAGGTTTCACTAGTGGCTTCTCTCAAGATAGCATAAGTATTACGGTGGGTGAACAAATTACAGTCGAGCAATTGAAAGAAAAGTGAATAATTATGAGATTATCTAGGCATGATCATGTATATAGGCTTCACGTCCATGACAAGTAGACCGACTCCTGCCTGCATCTACTACTATTACTCCACACATCGACCGCTATCCAGCATGCACCTAGAGTATTAAGTTCATAAAGAACAGATGTCGGGGAAACTGATCCACGTACACCTATGGGACCGGCGGACCGAGCCCCTTTCGGTTCGGCGGGGGGCGGAGATCGCACGAAGAGCGGATCGAGGCGAAGCACACGAGCAATTTACCCAGCTTCGGAGCTCTCCGGAGAGATAACACTCCTACTGCTGCATGTCTGAGTGTATTGAGTTCTTGCTCGGGAGCGCTGAGTGCTACAGTACACACTAGCTGCTAACGAGACCGAGCGTGAGTGTTTTTCTGCCTTCCAAAAACCCCCCTTCCTACATTGCGCATGGGCCTCCTTTTATATGCTAAAGGGGTCACCGACAGGTGGCAACGTAGACAAGGGTAAAAATGGAAAAGGAATTGCGGTTGGTACAACTACCTGTACACTGTATCATACCTAACCCTGATGGCAGGGGACAAAGGCATTAAATGCCCGTCTACGTCGCCCAAATAGTGCAAAAAGGGACCGTCAGGGACGCCACCGCTTGCCACGATGGCAATCTTGTCAGCGTCGCTTGCCACCGCGCACCGCTGGCCGCACAGCCTCTTGCCACGCGCGCCTGGAAAGGTCCCAGGGCGACACGTTGGTGGAGGTGCTGGAGCGCGGGTACAGAGTGGTAGTTTGCCGCGGCAAGCGCCTTGCCGCGGTCGTTGTCTTGTCGCGTTCGGAAGCTTGTCGCTCACCGGGCCTCGCCGGGACGCGTGGCACGTCGCGGCAAGTTCCTTGAGATGCCTTGGTTGGCCTTCCCGGCAAGCTCCTCTTGCCGGGGCCTTGTCTCCTTGGCCTGAATACTTTATTCTTGAATGGCTCCAAAGGAACCCCGGAGGACCTTGGCGGTCACCCGGCAAGCCTTGCCGCGGGGTGCTGCGACTGCCCGTGCACAAGTTCGGGATACTAGGGTACCCCTACTCTAGTACACCGACAGGAGCCCCCGGGCCTGGGCCACACATGGTGCCGAGCGCTGTTGGGCCAGGCCCAAGACAGGGCACGGGCATGCGTGGCCTGGGTTACGCCGTATCTCGCTCTGTATCCACCGCGCCCTCCCTGAACGGCACGCGTTGAATGCGGCGTCATGGGAGAGATCGTGGGTGGTTTCTTTATTCGGAAAGACGGAACGTCTGCCCCCTCCCTCTTTATAAGCAGTGGAAACAGGGGCAGTTCGCCCATCTCGCCGGTTGCCATCCCAATCTCAAAAAACCTCCGCCGCTCCCCCCTTCTTCCCAAAGCTAAAAGAGAGCAGTGCTCCGCCCCCCATCGCCACCGGCACCATCAGCGCCGTCGATCTCTCTCACCACCTCCGCCATGGCTCCGAAAGCCGGGAAGGTTGTGAAGTCGGCCGAGGCGCAGCGGCTCGTGGCGCTGCGAAAGGAGCGGGCAACCTTCCCCCCCAGCTCGCCGCGAAGGAGCTGAGGGAGTATTACTACCTCTTCTGGTCGACGGAGACGCGAGCGCATCCGCGCACGAAGGTACTCTCAGCTGCCGCTTCGAGACTGGCTCCGAATGGATATCCCTTCTTCGCGTTGTTCTTCTACTGCGGGCTCTGCCCGCCTTTCTGTGAGTTTTTCTGCGACATTATGAACACCTACGAGTTCCGCCTCGTTGACCACCCCCAATGCCGTTCTGACCATGGCAGTTTTTGCACATCTCTGTGAAAACTTTGTCGGAGTCTATCCAAATGTAGCTCTTTTTCGCCACTTCTTTATGCCCCGAGTTGAGAGAGGGGAGCCTTTATCCGGCGGAATCGCCTGGATCTCGAGAGCTGGCAAGAAGGAAGCTTATCTGGAGGGAGAGCTCCGCAGCAAGTGGGAGGAATGGAGAGTAGACTGGTGCTGGATTGTCGAGGAGAACCCGCAGCCATTTACCGCCCAGTGCCAAGCCCCAATAGCGCGCGGCAACGATTGGAGCAACGTGGCCCCGGAAGACGATAGGCTGAAGATTGCCGTCACTCGGATCCTACGCCTTAGGCTTGCCGGGCTCACCGTAGGCACCGTTGGCGCAGATTTTCTTCGCCGCCGCATCGCCCCCCTGCAGGAGAGGAGGAGACCCGCCTAGGAGTTCCAGAATGCGGCGGATATCATGAGGCTGCGCCCGGGCCTCAACTTCAACTTCACTGTCCTGGAACTGGACGCGATGCTCCTGGAACTGTTCAAGCGCGATCCTCAACATCCCGAAGCGTTCATGTTGCCGAGGGGTGTCGTTCTGCTGTGTAACAACTCCTCGCTCGACCGCATCCGTGCAATGATGCCGCTGTGCGATTCGCATGGAATTGTCCCAACTTGGCAAGAGCCTGCAGACGACATCGTGCAGGAGTTCTTTGACGGCTTGGTAGAAGTGCCGGTCCGCTCCGATGAACATAAGAGCCTTACTCGCGACACGACCGATGCGGAGATGCAGCGCATCGCCACTAGGCTGGAAGAGGCGGCGGCAGCCGCTGCCGCGGGCGAGTTTGGATTCACCGTGGAGGAGGCAGAGGCAGCAGAGGCGGCAAGCCTTGCCGAGCGAGAGGAGCTTGCCGGCGAGGGAGAGCTTGTCGGGCCTGAAGCTGAGTCGAGCGAGTCCGCCGAGGGCGCGAGCGACTCGTTGAAGATCGACTCCCCCTCTTTCTCATCTTTAGACAGCTTGCCGCAAGCGGAGCCCCCAGCTCCACCAAGAAGGCGTCTCCGCAAGGCCGGGGACGTAGCAGGGCGGCAGACGGGTCAACAGCCGCGCCGCGCGATGCGCTCCACCGAGGCAAGCACTGTTGCTGCGGGAGCACCTCACGCCGCTGCGGCAACTGGAGCGGGGCCCTCCCGGACTACCGCTTCTGCTCCCGCCAAGCGTCTAAGGGAACCTACTCCTCCGTCTTGTCGCGCCGAAGGTGGGCCGGACATCGACCTCTCCGCGCTCAGCTCCGACGAGGAAGAGGAAGAGTAAGATTCTTTGCTGTTCTTGTAGTTCTTCAATTCTTGCTGTTTTGTCTTGTATCTGATTTGCTTTACTCCAAACCCTCTCCTTTTCAGGACTCTGGCCCAGAGAGCGGCGAAGAGAGCCAAGGTCCCGGTGATTGTCATCGAGGACGAACCCACCGCGACAGCAGGGGGTGTGTCCGAGACCACCTTGCCGGACCCGACAACTATTCCCCAAAGCAGCCCCCAGCGTAAGTATATGGTTTACTTCCTGCTGTTAGGCGCGCATGGGTGCTCTTTCTTTGCTGACATCTGACTATTGGTTTGCGTGGGAGCAGAGCAGTCTCACCAGGAGTGCCCGGAAGCCGCTCCCGACATGCCATCTGCTTCGACTACACCGCCAAGGGAGGATTCCTCGGCAAGGGAGAAGTCTCCGGCAAGGGAGAATTTTCCGGCAAGGGAGAATTTTCCGGCAAGGGACAGTTCTCCGGCAAGGGACAGCACCAGCGACCCCCCGGTGGCGGAGACCACGGCTGTGGATCCTAGTACAGGTAATCCTCTTGCCTGACAACTTCCCTTGGGTTCTTCTTCTTCTGATTTTCTTTTTGAATATTTGCTTGACTTTTCTCCCTTTTCCGGTCGTCAGATCCATCTGCCATGGAGCCGATGGAAACCGAGGTCGCCGGCGAGGAGAACGCGCGCGGCAATACCAACGATGCCGCTGCCACCGAAGAAGAGGCCGGCGCTGATCATCCCGCCGGCGAAGAGGCCGCCAAAGCTGCCGCCGCAGAAGCTGGCGAGGGGTCCGGCGATCGCACTGACGGCCCCGAGGCCGCAGGAGCGTCAGGCGCTACGCCGACCACCGATCCCTCCGCCGCTGCTGCAGCATTAGACTCCGAAGAGCCCCAGCCCGACGCCTATTTGAAGGCCGGCAATGGCGTCTTCATCAAGCTCCCCTGGGCGTCAAGCTCCAGGGCGCCGGTCGAAGGAGAAATCTTGGATGGAGAGGTGCTTGCCTCCGCTGGGCTGACGCTGGTCGACGCGCCGAGCAGCAGCAGCGGCGAGCCTGAGGACGAGCGGCTGCTGCAGAAGCTGTTGTCGCTCTACCGCGCCCGACAGACCAAGCTGGTATCCCGAGAAGCGCTTGTCGTGAAGGCGGGAGTGGACATCGAGAAGTGCACGGAGGAGCTCCGGGGCTTCAACCAGGAAGCTCTCCGGTCCCTGGCAGAGGAGCGGGAGCAACTCGCCGAGGAGCGGAAAGCCTTCCTCCTCGAGAAGGCTGAAGTTGAAGAGAAACAGCGGCTTGCTGCCGAGAAGCTGTCTGCATAGGAAGGCGAGTTGGCGCAGCGGAAGGTTAGCCTTGACAGCCACGAGGAGGAGCTTGCCGCACATGAGCAAACATTCGGCGGGGCTCTCAAGGAAGGAGAAGATGCTGCCACAGCTGCCGAGGCCGCCAAGAAGGAGCTGGAGACAAAGGTGGCGCAGCTGGAGGCCAATCTCAAGGTGAGCGGCGAGGAGCTTGCTGCGCTCAAGCGTGAGCGCGAGAAGGATGCCTACACTCATGGCGAGTTGCAGGGTCGTCTCGCCGAGAGGAGCAAGGAGCTTAGCGCCGCCAAGGACTCCAACGCAGATCTTGAGTTGAAGCTGACTACTTTGACCAAGACGCGGGACGGCGCCAGGGAGCAGGAGGTGGCCTTGAAGGAGAAGATCAAGGCCGACGAGGCGCTGCTAGCGAGTGTTGCTGCTGCCCAGAACGCTTTTAGGGAGAATGTGGAGCACTGGACCGAGGGTCTCGTGGATGCTGCTACGGCCATTGACAGGGAGCTGGCGCAGCTGGGGATAGAGGATCTCGGGTATTCCTCCGATGAGCACCTCCAACCCAGCGCCAAGCTCAGCTTCTTCTTCAAAGGCATGGCGACGGCCCTCCAGCAACTCCGGGAGAAGATCCCAAAGCAGCTGGCCGACGAGTCGCGCAAGATCTGCGTGGGAGCTCTTCAAAAGGTGCTAGTGAAGGTGGCCTTCCGCAACCCAGGCCTCAACCTCACCAACGTCCTCAGGACCCTGCCGCCGGATGCTGATTTGGAAGCGCTCAAGACCCTTGTCGCACCCATTGTGGACAAGGTGAGCGGGATCAAGAGGGTTGAGGGCGATCGCGTAGATTAGGCCGCCTGTTTTCTCTTTTTCTTGTCGCTGCTGGTCATGTTATGAGAACAATCCGTTAGAGCTGCGACAAGCTATCTTGTAATATGACTCTATTTTGGGTAGCGATCGCTATGTTATTTCCTTTTCTTGATTCCTTCCTTTGTATGTTTTTGCCCTACACTTTTAGGGAACTTGTCGGCGCAGGCACCTTAGCCGCGAGCGCTGAGTGCGGGACGTTAGCAGCCTGCTGGCGGTGCCGCTACCGACAAGAAACCTTCTCGCAACTAGTCGCAGCTCACTTAAGTTGTTGAGCGGACTCGAAACAAAGTAAGGGCGCAACTAGCTACGAGTTGGTTCCTCCGCGCACAGGTTTTCCATACAAAGCACGGTCGTTCGAGGAAGATAACTTAAATTTTTTAAAACTGATTGCTCAAACTTTAGCAACTTAGCTTTTCTGTCGTTTGCTTCCCGGTAAGGCGAAACTTCCTCGAACGATGCTTGGTCCATACCATTATCTTCTCCTTTCCCCCCGGCAAACTTGTGGGTGAGGGAACCTTCCTTTCTTTGAGAAAGAGAAAATAAAGATATGGAGCCTTACGGCTCGTTATTGCTTACCGGGGGTAGGCACTGCACAAAGTGTCAGATAATGCATGCAAAAAAATAGAAAGCATGAAATTGACAAGATGTGCGGAGCACATGAGCTTTTACTTATGCACGGGGTCTGCGCCCGGCTTCGTACAAAGGATTACATGCAACATCGGCAAGACTTGTACAAAAGGTGGTTGCCGGAACAGGTTCCGGCAACCGCGCCCTATGGGTAAAACTTACGAAGATGCTCAATGTTCCAGGAGTTGCTCACCGGAATGCCATCTTCGGTCTCAAGGCGGACAGCGCCAGGCCTAGTGACTCGTTCACCCGGTAAGGGCCTTCCCACTTCGGCGTCAACTTGTTGGAATTCTTGGCGGACTGAACGCGCCGAAGAACAAGGTCGCCTTCCTCGAGACTTCTGGCATTAACTTTGCGGCTATGGTAGCGGCGCAAAGCTTGCTGGTATCGAGCAGCTCGTATAGCGGCCTGAAGACGGTCCTCCTCAAGGAGCAGCGCGTCATCTTGTCACAGCTGCTCTTGCTCAAGCTCATCATAAGCGAGCACTCGAGGTGACCCGTATACGAGTTCCGTGGGGAGAACTGCCTTTGCTCCATAGACTAGAGCGAAAGGTGTCTGGCCAGTGGCTCGATTTGGAGTCGTCCTGATCGACCAAAGAACCACCGGCAGCTCCTCAATCCAGTTCTTTCCGCACTTGCGCAACCTGTCGAAAGTCCTGGTCTTGAGCCCGCGCAGCACTTCAGCATTCGCCCTCTCCGCTTGACCGTTACTTCTCGGATGAGCAACAGAAGCGAAGCAGACCTTGGCGCCAAGATCTTGGACGTACTGCATGAAGGTGCGGCTCGTGAATTGCGTGCCGTTGTTGGTGATGATCCTGTTAGGGATCCCGAAGCGGCAAACAATCGACCTGAAGAACTTGACTGCTGACTGTGCTGTCACCTTCCTCACTGCTTCCACTTCCGGCCACTTTGTGAACTTGTCGATTGCAACGTACAAGTACTCAAAGCCCCCGACAGCTCGGGGAAAGGGGCCTAGGATGTCGAGCCCCCAGACCGAAAATGGCCAGGATAAAGGGATCGTCTGGAGAGCTTGAGCTGGCTGGTGTATCTGCTTGGAATGGAACTGGCATGCTTCACACTTGGTTACTTGTGCAGTTGCATCCTGGAGGGCTGTTGGCCAAAAGAAACCTTGCTGGAACGCTTTGTCGGCAAGTGCTCTTGCGCCAATGTGGTGACCACATATGCCTCCATGTATCTCTGCCAACAGCTTTTGTCCGTCTTCCCGGTGAATACACTTCAATTTCACGCCGTTGAGTCTTCTTCTGTACAGTGTGTTGTCGACAAACTGGTACATACTTGACTGCCGGGCTACTCTTTCCGCTTCTTCTTGCTCTTCGGGAAGTTCTCCTGTCTGAAGGAAACGGACAATCTGCTGTGCCCATGCTGGAGCTTGCGGCTCGACAACAAGGACTAAAGGCACATCTACTGCTGCGGGAACATCCGCTTCTACGGCGAGAACTTGCGGCTCAGCCCGAGCTTGACGTTCCCCGACAAGCTTGCCGGAGCAAAACTTGTCGGGAGCGTCTGCTTCAACGAAACAAACCCTAGGGCTTGCCGGAGCAGACTGCTCCCCAGCACCCTTGGTGTTGATCTTGAGGACCTTCTTGGCGGCGGCTTCAGGGAGCTCTGCCGGAAAATAGTCACCAGAAATCAACTTCCTCTTCTTGCTCTGTCCAGTTGATGGTGTTACAGACGGTCGAGTCAGTTTGAGCACAAAGATCCCTGGTTCCATAGGTAACTTAAGTGTGGCGCACTTCGACAGGCCATCGGCAATGTCGTTCTGAGCTCTTGGAACATGTTCCATCTGTAGGCCGTCAAAGTGCTCTTCTAGCTTTCTTACTTCATCAACGTAAGCTTCCATCAACGGACTCTGATAATTCTTGTTCACTTGGCGGATGACAAGCTGTGAGTCACCCCTGACAATGAGCTTCTTGATCCCAAGGTCTGCTGCGATCCTGAGACCGGCAAGCAAACCTTCATACTCTGCGGTATTGTTCGTTGCTTGCTCCTTGGGAAAGTACATCTGGACTACGTACTTGAGGTGCTCTCCGGTGGGTGCAACAAGTAGCACGCCCGCACCAGCGCCTTGCAGCGAGAAGGCACCATCAAAGTACATCAGCCACTCTTTGCTTGCTTCCTTGACGGGGATGCTCGTTTCTGGAATTTCTTCATCTTGTGTTGGCGTCCACTCTGCTATGAACTCCGCCAATGCTCTGCTTTGGATAGTTGAAGTGCTCTCAAACTTAAGGCCAAAGCTTGACAGGTCCAGTGCCCACTCGACAATCCTGCCTGTTGCTTCTGGATTCTGCAGTATCCTCTTCAGCGGAAAACGAGTGACGACTGTGATCTCATGTGCTTGGAAGTAATGGCGCACCTTTCTCGAGGCCATGAGAAGGCCGAAAAGCAATTTCTGCACACCAGAGTACCTTGACCTAGCCCCCTGCAGAAGGGAACTAACAAAGTAAACTGGGCGCTGCACCATTCTTTTCTGCATCTTCTCACGCGCCTGCGCAGATCCATCTTTGTTGGGACCAGAGCTTGCTGGTGAAGTCTCCTGCTTGTCGCTGGATGCATCTGCCGTGGTTGCTGGCTCATCATCCGCCTCCCTCTCCGCTACTAACGCAGCACTAACCACTTGATTGGTTGCCGCTATATATAGCAGCAACTTCTCTTGTGGCTTAGGTGCGACAAGTGTTGGAGTGGAGGACAGGTATCTCTTTAAGTCCTGCAGTGCAGCCTCCGCGTCCGGAGTCCATTTCATTGGACCTGCCTTTTTCAATATTTTGAAAAATGGCAGGGCGCGCTCAGCAGACCTAGAGATAAACCTGCTGAGAGCAGCTACGCAACCAGCAAGTCTTCGTACATCCTTGACGCGCTTTGGTGCTTCAATCTGCTCAATGGCCTTGATCTTGTCGGGATTGGCTTCAATTCCCCGCTGAGACACGAAGAACCCGAGAAGCTTGCTGGAGGGGACTCCAAACACACATTTCTCGGGGTTAAGCTTGAGGTTGATCTTGCGCAGATTTGCAAAGATTTCTTCTAAATCTTGAATCAGAGTCGCCTTGTCCTTGCTCTTGACCACTATGTCATCCATGTAGGCTTCCACATTTCTGTGTATTTTCGGCTCAAAAGCGTCATGGACTACCCTTGCAAATGTTGAACCAGCATTCTTTAAACCGAAAGGCATCCATACGAAACAGTATGTGCCACATGGGGTGATGAATGCGGTCTTCTCCTCATCCTCTTCTGCCATGAAGATCTGATGGTATCCTGAGTATGCATCAAGAAATGAAAGCAAGTCACATCCGGCCGTGGAGTCAACAATCTGGTCGATGCGCGGCAAGGGAAATGGGTCTTTGGGACAAGCTTTATTGACATCGGTAAATTCAATACAAAGCCTCCATTTCCCGTTTGCCTTGCGCACGACTACAGGGTTGGCCAACCACGTAGGATGGAGCACTCCTCTAACAAGGCCTGCTGCTTCCAGTTTCTTGATTTCTTCTGCGATGAATTCTTGGCGCTCCACTGCCTGTTTCCTGACTTTCTGCTTGACAGGCCGCGCATGAGGACAGACGGCAAGATGGTGCTCGATTACTTTCCTGGGAACACCGGGGATGTCAGACGGTTGCCATGCAAATACGTCGATGTTCGCCCGCAGGAAAGCAACAAGCGCGCTTTCCTATTTAGGGTCAAGAGTGGCACTGATGGTGAAGGTACCACCAGTGCCATCCTCCTTGGTGGACACCTTCTTGGTCTCTGGTGGAGCTGCCATTGTCTTCTTACACTTGCCGGTGGAGCTCGATGGTGCATCCTCGACGGTAGCGCAGCACTCCGAAGAGGTGCGCTTGCCGGAGTGGGCATCAGAACTCTTGCCGGACTTGGTCTTCTTCTTCGCCCCGTGAGCTTCAACGGCAAGTGACTTGCGATTTGTTGTGGCTGCTGCTTCCCGGTAGATCTTGTTGGCGCAGATAAGAGCATCCTTCTTGTCGCCAGGGACAGAAATGACACCTATCGGGCCTGGCATCTTCAGCATGTTGTATGCATAGTGAGAGGCTGCCATGAATTTGGCGAGTGCTGGACAGCCGAGTATCCCATTGTAAGGCAATGGAAAGTCAGCAACGTCAAAAGTGACCCTCTCAGTCCTGAAGTTCAACTCGCTGCCAAATGTCACCGGCAACATGATCTTTCCCTTCGGCTTGCTCCTTCCTGGATTGATTCCTTGGAATGTGCCGGACTCTTCGAGCTCGCCATCAGGGATCTGGAGTTTCTGGAGTACCGCGGAGGAGATCAGGTTCAAGCCGGCCCCGCCGTCAACTAGCATCTTAGTGACCTTGAGGTTGCGGATTGTTGGTGAAACCAACATCGGCAAGCACCCGACCGCAGTTATGCGATCAGGGTGGTCCTCAATATCAAAGATGATAGGCATGCTGGACCATTTCAGAGGCTTGCGTGACTCGACGGGTGGTTCTGCCGCATTGACTTCTCGCACCCACTGCTTGAGCTGGCGGTGTGAAGTATGCAGAGAAGCACCACCGTCAACGCACAGGACCTCTGTGGCTTTCTGGAACTCCTGCTCATCAGTCTCGTCATCATCCATATCTTCATTGTCGTCGTCATCTTCATCCTTGTCGCGGCCGCGGGGACGTCTATCTCCTTGCCGCTGCTTGGCCTTGCTGCGGCGTCCTCCTCGGCCGGGGCGTTTCTTGCCGGCTCCTCTAGCACCTTCCTAGGCCTTCTCCTTGTCGTGTCGCTCGTATTCAGCCTTTTGCTGCTCGACAAGCTGCTTGACCTTCTTGCAGTTCTGGAGGTCATGGCCCTTGGTGCGGTGGATCTTGCAGTACTGCTTGTTGGTGCCGTCCTGCTTGTCGGCGACTGCCACAGCCTGGTAGTTGGTGCCTGCCGCAATCTCCTCGCCGGAGCTACCAGCTTTGGCTTTCTTGGCGCCACCCCCGTTGCCGGACTGCTCAACGACTAGCACATCTCTGCTTTTCTTCTTCCTGTTGTTCCGCCGCCGGTTTTTCTTTGCCGGGGCATATAGCTCACTGACGTCTCTGATCTTGCACATCGCCATCTCCTCCCGCATCCTGCGGTTTTGCATGTTCTGATGGAACGCGCTGATTACCACGGCAGGGTGGACATCTGGGATGTTGTGCTGTACGCGGCTGAATCACTGAATGTACTTACGCAGGGGCTCTCCTTCCTTCTGGGCGAGCAGATCAAGGTTGCTCTCTTGGCCATGAGGCTTGTGGCCTCCTGTAAAGGCGCCGACAAACTGATGGCATAGGTCTGCCCAGGAGGATATGGAGTTGTCCGGCAAGTGCATGAGCCAGGATCTGACATTGGGCTTGAGCACCAGTGGGAAGTAGTTGGCCAGGATCTTGTTGTCCCGCCCCCCGGTAGCTTGCACCGCGATGGTGTAGATGCTGAGGAACTCTGACGGATGCGACTTGCCGTCGTACTTCTCTGGTACGTCTGGCTTGAAATTCTTCGTGCTGGGCCACTGGACTCGCTGCAGCTCACGAGTGAACGCAGGGCAACCTACCGCGTACGGCAAGTCGCCTGGTTCCCCTGGTGCATGCATGTCGACAGAGGGACCAGCGCGCTGGTCCGATTGACGCCGTGCTTCTCTTCGGCGCTCGATGCGAGTACGAGCGTCTTCTTGCTGTCGTTCATGAAGAACTTGGCGCTGATCGCGACGAGCTCGTGGATCTGATGATGCGGTGGAGTCGCTGTCGAGGTGGATCTGACGAGTCGGCGATCTTGGCCTTCGGGGTGGAGAGTGCATGGTGGTTGCACCCCCACCGGTTTCGTCGCCATCGGCTCGTGCCTAGCAGTCCTGCCGCGGCAGCGATGTACTCGGCTGCCGCGGAGTGTCGCCGTTGGCGAAGCCGATGAGACTCTGAATGGTGGCCCTCCATTCGTCGATCTTGTCTGCCGTTGGAGGGTAATCCAGGAGCAGTTGAGCTCGCGCCAAAGCTTCTGCTGGAGTGGTGGGCGGCAGTGGCGAACGGTGCGAGGAGCGGGATATGCTCGGACTTCTAACTATGTTAGAAGGAGCAGTATCCCGTCCAGGCAACCGTGTCTCGCTCGTGCCAGCATGTTGGCGTGCATGCTGGTCTTGAGCACCCCAAGATCCACCAGCTCGATCTTGGTCCAACGAACATATGGCACTACGAATACCATGACGCTGCCGGTCCTGCGCCTCCTGAGATGGGCGCGGTGCATGTACGGACGCCGAGGTCTGCGCAGCCTTGTCCTTGGACCTGGCAGCACCATGAGTTCCCTCGTCGATGCCCATTCTTCCGCCGGCGTCTACCCCACCACCTGTTTGCTCCGGTGGTGGTGGGATCGACGTGGATGGAACAGCTGCCGCCGAAGCCTTCTTCTTCTTCAAGCTCGTGTGAACGCCGGATCAGGTTCACACAACCTCGACTCCCCCCTACCTGGCGCGCCAAAGATGTCGGGGAAACTGATCCACGTATACCTATGGGACCGGCGGACCGAGCCCCTTTCGGTTCGGCGGGGGGCGGAGATCGCACGAAGAGCGGATCGAGGTGAAGCACACGAGCAGTTTACCCAGCTTCGGAGCTCTCCGGAGAGATAACACTCCTACTGCTGCATGTCTGAGTGTATTGAGTTCTTGCTCGGGAGCGCTGAGTGCTACAGTACACACTAGCTGCTAACGAGACCGAGCGTGAGTGTTTTTCTGCCTTCCAAAAACCCCCTTCCTACGTTGTGCATGGGCCTCCTTTTATATGCTAAACGGGTCACCGACAGGTGGCAACGTAGACAAGGGTAAAAATGGAAAAGGAATTGCAGTTGGTACAACTACCTGGAGAGTGTATCATACCTAACCCTGACGGCAGGGGACAAAGGCATTAAATGCCTGTCTACGTCGCCCAAATAGTGCAAAAAGGGACCGCCAGGGACGCCACCGCTTGCCACGATGGCAATCTTGTCAGCGTCGCTTGCCACAGTGCACCGCTGGCCGCACAGCCTCTTGCCACGCGCGCCTGGAAAGGTCCTAGGGCGACACGTTGGTGGAGGTGCTGGAGCGCGGGTACAGAGTGGTAGTTTGCCGTGGCAAGCGCCTTGCCGCGGTCGTTGTCTTGTCGCGTCCGGAAGCTTGTCGCTCACCGGGCCTCGCCGGGACGCGTGGCACGTCGTGGCAAGTTCCTTGAGATGCCTTGGTTGGCCTTCCCGGCAAGCTCCTCTTGCCGGGGCCTTGTCTCCTTGGCCTGAATACTTTGTTGTTGAATGGCTCCAAAGGAACCACGGAGGACCTTGGCGGTCACCCGGCAAGCCTTGCCGCGGGGTGCTGCGACTGCCCGTGCACAAGTTCGGGATACTAGGGTACCCCTACTCTAGTACACCGACAACAGAGTAACACATTAAGAAAGATGACATGATGTAGAGGGATAAACTCATGCAATATGATATACACCCCATCTTTTGATCCTCGATGGCAACAATACAATACGTGCCTTACTGCCCCTGCTGTCATTGGGAAAGGACACTGCAAGATTGAACCCAAAGCTAAGCACTTCTCCCATTGCAAGAAAGATCAATCTAGTAGGCCAAACCAAACTGATAATTCGAAGAGACTTGCAAAGATAACTTAATCACACATAAAAGAATTCAGAGGAGATTCAAATATTTCTCAAACATAAACTTGATCATAAACCCACAATTCATTAGATCTCGACAAACACACTGCAAAAAGAGTTACATCGAATAGATCTCCAAGAAGATCAGGAGAACTTTGTGTTGATATTCAAAGAGAGAGAAGAAGCCATCTTGCTAATAACTATGGACCTGAAGGTCTGTGGTAAAATACTCACAACTCATCGGAGAGGCCTTGGAGCTAATATAGAGGCCCTCCATGGTCGATCCCCCCTCCGGCGGAGCGCCGACGAAGGCTTCAAGATGGGATCTCGCAGATACAGAAGGTTACGATGGTGGAAATAGTTTTTCGTGGTCGCTTCTGATGTTTTCAGGGTACATGGGTATATATAGGAGGAAGAAGTAGGTCGATGGACGCTCGAGGGGCCCACGAGGGTGGGGGGCGCGCCCACCTGTAGGGGGTGGACCGGGCACCCTCGTGGACGCCTCCCTTGTTTCTTGACTTCCACTCCAAGTCCTCTGAATCACGTTTGTTCCAAAAATCACGCTCCCGAAGGTTTCATTCTGTTTGGACTCCGGTTGATATTCCTTTGCTTCGAAACACTGAAATTGGCAAAAAAAAACAGCAATTCAGGCTGGGCCTCCGGTTAGTAGGCTAGTCCCAAAAATGATATACAAGTGTAAAGTAAAGCCCATAAACATCCAAAACGGGTAATATAATAGCATGGAACAATCAAAAATTATAGATACGTTGGAGACGTATCACATATCCATATGGCAGGGATATGAGTTGGTATGTAAATGTGTTGGTATGCTTGTCGAAAGTATTTTCATATGTGTATATATATCTGTGAAATTGAATGAATTTAAGAAAAAACAGAAAAAACAAGGGCTATACAAGATCTTTGCCGTCTGCTAGCGGATGGCAAAGCTCTTTGCCGTCCGCTAGCAGACGGCAAAGAGGACACGTGGCAGTCACCTGTGCAAACTGGCTACCTATTTGGTCATGTTGCCGTGTGCAAGCGGACAACAAAGTGACCAAATAGGCCTGGCAAACAGGGCCATCTATGCCGTCTTCTCGCCGATGACATAGCTAGCCACGTGGCAGCATCCCAGTGCTGCCCTAGCTAAGCTCTTTGCTGTCGGTCAGCGGACGACAAAGAGCTTTGCCTCTTTAACGTTGGCTGGCGGATGGAAAAGAACGCCGTTAACCCCTAACGGCTCTCACCTCACACCGCCGCCGTCCGTCGTCGTTGCCGTCTGCTGGCCTCGGATGGTTGACGGCACAATCCTTTGCCGTCCGTTTCTACAAAGCGAACGACAAAAAAGGCCTTTGCTGGCACGTGTTTAGCCGGACGGTTTGCCGTCCGCTGGCTGACGGCAAAGGCTTTTGCCGTCCGTGATCCATGCTTTTGCCGTCTACCATGGCGGACGACAAAGAAGCTGATTCCAGTAGTGTAATAGGAGCAACATCATTTGGGAGGGATACCTTTTTACCTTTGCTTCTCCGTCTTTTCTTTTTTTTCTTCACATCATGTGTGGGGTTAACCCTCTTTTTGGAGCTGCTTATCAATGAGATTGGTTGAATAGAAGGCTCCTCCTTGTTACCTGATTCATCATAAGAAATAATAGGAGGATATTGGGAAGTCTCTTCCCTTTCATTAATATTTTCTTCATCTTATATTTGCTTTCTTTTCTTTATGTAATTGGCAATATAAGGATTTTCAATGCAATTCACCGCACAATACATAAAAATTTCTTCTAGATCAAAATCAAGAACTTTATCAAGGACAAATTCTGGAAGATCCTTAGTTATACGTTTCATTTCTTCATAACCCACAAGCAAACTAAGTTCATTATGATGTGCAAGGGAAATCAAGTCATCACAATATTTGGACATGATACGATCATGAAACAATTTGCTTTGGGTATTTAAATGATCATGTTCATTGCAAAGTTCAAAAGGATGGCAAAGAAATTTTAATTTTTCAGCGCAAACTTCTAGCCTCTCTTGCAACCATTTAGTTTCTAAATACTTATGCCTCTTGCAAAATCTATCTTCCCTATTTGGTGTGTACTTGCAAACTCTATGCACTATACAAAAGTTGACATGCTTATAAGAGACATTTTCATCATGAATAGTGCAATCATCATTAGTACTATGGATATTCAAAGAGTTCATACTAACAACATTGCAATCATGCTCATCATTCAAAGATTTAGTGCCAAACATTTTATAGACTTCTTCTTTTAGCACTTGAGCACAATTTTCCTTTCCATCGTTCTCACAAAAGATATTAAAAAGATAAAGAGTATGAGGCAAACTCAATTCCATTTTTTGTAATTTTCTTTTATAAACTAAACTAGTGATAAAACAAGAAACTAAAAGATTCGATTGCAATATGTAAAGATATACCTTCAAGCACTCACCTCCCCGGCAACGGCGCTAGAAAAGAGCTTGCTGTCTACTACACAACCTTCTTCTTGTAGAAGTTGTTGGGCCTCCAAGTGCAGAGGTTTGTAGGACAGTAGCAAATTTCCCTCAAGTGGATGACCTAAGGTTTATCAATCCATGGGAGGCGTAGGATGAAGATGGTCTCTCTCAAACAACCCTGCAACCAAATAACAAAGTCTCTTGTATCCCCAACACACCCAATACAATGGCAAATTGTATAGGTGCACTAGTTCGGCGAAGAGATGGTGATACAAGTGCAATATGGATGGTAGATATAGGTGTTTGTAATCTAAAAATATAAAAACAGCAAGGCAACTAATGATAAAAGTGAGCGTAAACGGCATTGCAATGCTAGGAAACAAGGCCTAGGGTTCATACTTTCACTAGTGCAAGTTCTTTCAACAATAATAACATAATTGGATCATATAACTATCCCTCAACATGCAACAAAGAGTCACTCCAAAGTCACTAATAGCGGAGAACAAATGAATATATTATTGTAGGCACTACAAAAAAATACACTTCCGTGATGATACATGTTTGTCACAGTAGGTCGCGTTTTTTTTCATGCATGTACATCCATGACAGAATCAAGATAGTCATACCTGTGCTGTCGTAGAAGTGTTCCATGACATTACCAAAATTATCATCACGGAAGTGTCCACTTCCATGACGATAAATCGCGGGTCACAGAAGTGCTTTTGTCAAGGGTGACTGACACGTGGCATCCACTGTAACGAAACACCGTTAAGCTATCGGGTCGGGTTTTGGATCCGATAACCCATTAACAGCCCCGACCAATGGGGATTTTCCACGTGTAAAATCGTCATTGGCTGGAGGAAAAACGTGTCGGCTCACTGTTGGGACAAATGTCATCCACTCATTGGATAGAAGGCGCCTATGATACGTCGACACATGGCCCGGCCCAACAGAGGCCCATTCCTGTGAAAAGGACGGCCCGTTTGACTTGGTCAAAAGGTGACGGGCCGGCCCATGGAAAGCCTGTTAATGACCTGTTCGCATATAGCCCATTTACAGCCCGCTAACCCAAGGCCCGTTATGCCCTACCCGAATTAGGCCCAGTAGCGTCATCTGGGCCATCCAATATGATTCCAGTCCATTTTCACTTCTGGCCCATGTATGGCCCATGACGTCTTTCGGCCCATATGAGGCCCTATGTAACTCTTGGCCTATTAATGGCCCGTGGTGAAACTGGCCCGCAATGAACAGTGTATCACTTTAGGCCCATTAATGGCCCGTGGTGAAACTGGCCTGTAATGAACAGTGTATCACTTTATACCCATTAATGGCCCGTTATTCAGTTGGGCCGTTTCCAGCCCATGTTATCTTTCGGCCTTCTCAGAGCCCATTTATTCTTGAGCTCATTTCGAGCATTCATTTACTTACGGCCCGTTACTGTAATTTTCTGCTTGTGGGCCAAATTCAGCCCGTGGTTACAGTCGGCCCGTTTGTGGTCCGTTAATACATTGGGCCATTTTCATAGTGTCATCAAATACAGCCTATTAACGATGGCCCATTATGGTCGGCCCATGAATGGACGATTCCAACTCTAGCCCGTTTACGGCCATAATGCGGCCTGTTATTGGCCCATGTTTGGCCAATCGATCATACAGCCCGTATAAGGCCCATTGATGATAGGGCCCGTAGAAGGCCCATTGTTTCTACGACCCGTAGAAGGCCCAATGTTTCCATGGCCCATAGAAGGCCTACTGTTTCTACGGCCCATAGAAGGCCCACTATTTCTATGGCCCGTAAGAGGCCCAGTGTCACTACATTAAATATTAGCCCATGGTTATTGTGGCCTAGTTTTAAAAAATAGGTTATTGCAGCCACTAGCAAACCGCGGAAAAAGAACTGCACTGACTACAAGCAAAAAAATAAACAAGACAACAAGGAAATAAATAAGCAAGCAACTTATGCTAGGCTATCACGGCTATTACACATATTACATCCACTGGGCATCAAAGTTCACCACTAGTGCAAATATAGGGAACACAATAGCATATAAATGCCGCGGCAAAACAAGTCCAGAACTGAAACCACTTCAGAAGAGTTCAAGAAACAATATCCAGGGTACCCGTAATGCTGGCAAGATGCTTAGCAAGCTTATTAACTTTCTCTTGTTTGGCGCTTAAATCCTCCAGCGCTTGCTGTTGCACAAGAAAGTACGCATCTGAATTCTGCAGGGACTTCCTCAGTCGTTTGGCTTCTTGCCGCATCACAGATGACTGATGCCTTTCAGCTTGTAGCTGAGACTGAAGAAGCCGAAGTGATTCAGGCAGCGAGTTCGAAGAGCTTGTGCCAGCGGTACTGGCCAGTAACTCGAACACTACATCAACACAGGACTGTGGGGTTTTCTCACTGTCTATAAGATCGTTTTTATCACCTTTCTTGGAGACCAACAGGGTTGTCTCACTATCTTGAACCTTATCTGCATTACTTTCTCTACCATTGCATAGTGGGGTGCTCTTCTCCAATATTTTGTTTGCATACTACAAGAGAAACAAGCAGACACATCACAGGTTTAGCTTGTAGTATACCAAACTCATTTTGGTAAACCGGTTCAGTAGTAAGGTGGACAGGATAACAGCATGAAACAAACATATATCTATGTACTATGGTCACTGTATTGTCCATATCATTCTAGTTTATGTTCCCTAATCAAGATAGAGACACAGTTGAACTCATATATTTTTAAGACACAACCGCATAGACAAAATATAAGTGTGAGAAACTACACAACATTGGCAGCACTTGTAATGTGCATCACATGAGAACACAACTGTTTATACAACTTAAACTAAAATCAACATAGAGCAAGAAGTTAGAACAACAATCCAGTTAAAGAAATAGGTTTAAAACATACCTGTTGCGCCATTGGAGTTTCAATTGGATCCTTCAAATTCGAAAGTAGTTGGTATGAGAAAATACAGTGACAACAGCAAAGGAGTATGGACCATAGCTACGGAATCTGACCTGAGAACAGTTGCTCTTCTGCTTTAAATGTGGAGTTTGGGTTAGCCGTGGTGGTCTTCGTGCTTTGGGCACTGCAGTAGCTTTACAAACTACTTGTGTGGGGGTACTCTGTGGTGGACATGGTGCTTTGTCAACTATAAGTGGGTTACTATCCGCTGGGGTTGCGGTTAGATGGGTTGTAGCTGGTTCTCTGCCCAATGGTGTAAGTGTGCAATCTGGAAGAGTCTCGATTATGTGTGGTGGGGCTAGTTTGTGGGCCAGTAAAACCATGGTTCTATCTGCATCGACGCGTAGCATTGTCTTTTGTGAAGAACGGGTTTTGCTCCCTTAGATACTGCCATCATCCCCTCCAATTCAAATGGCTGATAAACAAGAAAAGAAATTGAACTTACATACATTGTATGATAGACAGATGTGGTAATTCACATATATGTTGTCTAACCAAACAAGACAGCATGACACAATTTCACATATATGATGCCTAACTAAACAGGATAGCATGACACAGTTTCAGATATATGATGGATAACTTAACAGGATATAATGGCATAATTCAACATATGATGAGTACCTAAACAGGATGACATGACAAAACTATATGATGTCTTTCTAAAATAGGCTGGGATGAAATAATTCACATACATGTTGTCTAAGTATACAGGATGGCATGATATAATTGACATAATTGATACATATACTAAGCAGCTGGCACTCGCATGTATGATCTCTAAACTAAGCAGATAGAATTCAATATTGTGCATATGATGTCTAAACTAAGCAATGCAAGACACCATATGCATCATATGAGAAATATAAACATTGCAACTTAGAGCATACACCTCAGGTGGGATATAGGACTGGTCATCTGTCTCTGAATCCTCCTCTGAGGAGCTCCCTGTAACCATCGAGATATATGCTTCAACAGGTACCATTGCCTGCTCTAAAGACCTTGTTTTCACTCCAGATTTTTCCATAACCGGCTCAAATGGCTGATACACATGAAGAGTAGTTCAATATACACAGATTGTCGACAAATGGAATACGTAATGAAAAAAAAGAGGGCATGAGATGCCTGGCTCCATGGCGGTGCATAATTCACATATATGATAACTAGCTGAAAAACATGGCATTGCATAATTCACATATCTGATATAGAAAGCAAATAGGAGGCATTCACACAAAGCATGTCTAATCTAAGCAGATGGCATGGCAATGCAAGACACCATATGCATGATATGAGCAATATAACCCAGCCAAGTTAGAGCATGCACCTAGGGGGGGAGGAATACGACTGGTCATCTCTCTCTGAATCCTCCTATGAGGAGCTATCTGTAACCAGCAAGAAATCTGCATCGACAGGTAGCACTGACTGCTCAGAAGACCTTGTTTTCACTCCATATTTTCCCATGACCGACTCAAATGGCTGATGCACAGGAAGAGTAGATGAATGTATAAACATTGCTGACAAATGGAACACATTATGGAATTGGCACGATACAATTCACATATACGATGACTGGCTAAACAGGATGGCATTGCATGATTCACGTATATGATGCCTGGCTAAAGAAGATGCCATTGCATAATTCCCATATACTCCCTCCGTTCCTAAATATTTGTCTTTTTAGAGATTTCAAATGGACTACCACATGCAGATGTATATAGACATATTTTAGAGTGTAGATTCACTCATTTTGTTCCGTATGTAGTCACTTGTTGAAATCTCTAAAAAGACAAATATTTAGGAATGGTGGGAGTACGATATAGAAACCAAACAGGTGGCATTCACACAAAACAAATCTAAACTAAGCTGATGACATATAAGATGTATAATGTAAGCAATGCAAGGCGCCATATGCATGATATGACCAACATCAGCATGCCAGGTTAGAGCAAACACCTCAGGTGGTAAACAGGCATGGTCGGCTCCTTCTGAATCTCCATCTGAACAGTTATCTTCCTCTGGAATACAATCTAGAAATGCAGGAGAGGGGGGGGGGCACTTCGCCCACCATGGAGCAGCGTCTACATGACATTATATTCGCACGCAACGGTCTTCTCTTTTTCTCTACATGTTCAGTATGATTGTGTACAATATCTGACATGCATAATAATAATAAATAGTTAGATTTTGTAAGGCCTAAGGGGTGCATGCAAAAATCAAGACTGATGGTAGCAAACGAGTGGATGGATCCAAAACTAATGATAGCAGGTAGATTATAGCTTCAGTTTAAAAAGGTAGACAATGGATCATCTATTGTTTGTTGCCCACCCAACATGAACCACATAGAAGACCCCAGATGAACCAGATAGTAGACAGATACTATTCGTTGCTGGCTCGATATGAGACCCATGGGCAATTCAAAACTCAAGATTGAATGATAAAGTAGCAGGTAATAATAACCGATGTATAACGTAAGCAAACATGAAAGACTGCGACCTCTCTTCCAGAACTGTCTAGTCCTCAGGTTCATCTGCTCAGTCGATGATGGTAATGCAGTTGGCGTGGCTGCCGGCAATGGGGAAGATGATCTGAGGCGGCGAAAGAAAGTCTGCAGGGGGGATCTCTGCTGCAGTGAACGCTTCTGTCGATGGTGCACCTCAGGTGGGGTGGATGACGGCACGGCAGGAGCAGGACATAACACACAGAGTTTTCTTTGACGCCAATCTGAAAATGAAGTAAATCTATAAGGGCTCCTTAGAATTGGAGGATTCTATAAACGCAGGGATAGGAAAAACACAGGAATAGGATAGGAATGCACGTGCAAAACAGAGCATTTGGAAACATAGGATTTCAGTCAACCTGGGTGTTTGGCTCACATGAATTGGAAGAACAGAGGAATGGAGAAACAAAGTGATGCGACGAGTGTACAACCTCTTTGGCATAGCCTTGTGGACCTCAGCATCATTGGGTTGGACATGGAGGATGTTGATGATGCTGGTGTGACTGTCGGAGGCGGGGAAGAAGATCCGAGGCCTCTGGAAACGGCACCGAGGGTACTGCTCCGCTGTGATGGACGGTTTCGTTGTTGGAGCAGCTCCGCTAAGGTGTACGGCGAAGAGGCTGAAGCATGACAAGACAGACAACTTTAATCTGAAGTGGGACCCTAATATCATCTGCAATAGATGATGTAAAATACATCACCAAAAAGTGCTAGATGTAAAACGCATCAGCCGCGCCACGGCCACTCCGACAGATGCTGTAAGTACTGTTCACTCTGAACTTAACTGAAGAAAATGAACTTCACAGTCGAAACTGAATTTTACTGTCGAAACTGATTGAACCAGTAACAGAGCATTGCAATAGATGTTTAGGGCGTTCGAGCACTAGTAGCAGAGAAGCAGTGATCTAAATTAGCAGACGCTCGAGCAGGGAACACACTAGCAGAGAGCAAGTCGTGCAGTAGCACCGCGAGCGAGTGCTAAAGCAGCAACTCCTGTAGCTGCCAGAGGTCGTGCAGCAGCAGCAGCAGTGCAAGCGAGAGCAAGAGCAGAGCAGCAGCACGAACGGAAGCAGGAGCACTGCAGCAGCGCGACCGACAGCAAGAACAGAGCCGCAGCATGAGCAAGAGCTGGAGCAGCTGCAGCTAGTGCCGTTGTGGAAGTCACTGCTGAGGAAGCAACGACATGGGGGAGAGACGCCGTGAATGATGTGGCCGGCGACGGCGCCGTCGATGGAGACGCCATGTCTGCTCGGTATCGAGCACCGGCAGCCCCGTGAGATCGAATAAAAGATAAAATGCAGCGGTGAGTGCAGAACCACCTTGGTGGCACCGAGTTGGCCTCGGCTTCATCGGAGGAATTGGTGAGGGTGCTGTGGTTCCGGTGGGGCAGGTCAAGACGGTGTTGTGGGGATTGAGGTGGCGCGATAGACAAGGCGAACGTCGGGGCAGCTCCTTGGAGGTGGACGAAGGGGCGGCTGATCCAGCGGGACGATGAGATCGTCAACGGATCCTCATCCGGTGCGGTTGATGAGGGACGGCGAGCTGTTGCGGTGGACGACGTAGTCGGGGAAGAGTCTCCGGCTGGGCGGCGGTTGGGAGGCCGACGGAGGAGCATGGGGTTTCGCGGGTTTTGGCGGCCTCGGTGTACAAATATGGGGGGGGGGGGAGGGGGAGCCAAGCTTAGGGACGTTGTCGGTGTCAAAACCGGCGGATCTCGGGTAGGGGGTCCCGAACTGTGCGTCTAGGCGGATGGTAATAGGAGACGAGGGACATGATGTTTTTACCCAGGTTCGGGCCCTCTTGATGGAGGTACAACCCTATGTCCTGCTTGATTAATATTGATGATGTGGGTTACAAGAGTAGATCTACCACGAGATCAAGGAGGCTAAACCCTAGAAGCTAGCCTATGGTATGATTGTTGTTCGTCCTATGGACTAAGGCCATCCGGCTTATATAGACACCGGAGAGGGCTAGGGTTACACAGATTCGGTTACAAAGTTAGGAGATCTACATATCCGTATCGCCAAGCTTGCCTTCCACGCCAAGGAAAGTCCCATCCGGACACGGGACGAAGTCTTCATTCTTGTATCTTCATAGTCTTGGAGTCTGGCCGATGATGATAGTTCGGCTATCCGGACACCCCCTAGTCCGGAACTCCCTCAATAGCCCCTGAACCAGGCTTCAATGACGACGAGTTCAGCGCGCATATTGTCTTCGACATTGCAAGGCGGGTTCCTCCTCCGAATAATTTATAGAAGATTGTGAACACCAGGATAGTGTCCGGCTCTGCAAAATAAATTCCACATACAACCGTAGAGAGAATAATATTACACAAGTTCAATCTGCTGACGTATTTTGTGGCGTAACGTCACACCACTACCAAGCCTTCAAATTGTTTTTATTGTTCCATCTCAGCGCGTTTAGCGAGGCGGTTTCCTTGGCACGTCTTGTCGAAGCAGAGATCGTGTTCCCCTTATTCCGGGATTCCCATCAATACGGACGTGGGTAACCCAACCGCGCCATCAATCGCGACGCTTGGGGGATAAGCGAGTTTTACCAGGCCGGTGGGGACGCGTGTTTTTGTCCGCCCATATAAGGGGATAAAGATCCAACCTTTTTACCTGCGCCTTCTTCCTCCTTGGCTTATCCATCTCTGCGAACTCGAGCTCTAGCGCCCAAGCCCGCACATCTCACCTCAACCTTCTCCAAATATGTCCGGAGCGGGAGGCAAGTGGATGGCCTCCTCCGTCACGGAGGGGCATATCCAGAAGCTGCGCAGCGCCGGATACTTGTCCAGCGACATCGCGCATCGGCTCCCCGACGAGGGAGAGCTCATCCCCACCCCTAGGCCCCATGAGAGGGTAGTATTCCTTCCCCATTTCCTCCGCGGACTGGGCTTCCCACTTCATCCCTTTGTCCGGGGGCTCATGTTCTACTACGGCCTAGATTTCCATGATCTGGCCCCAAATTTTATTCTCAACATCTCGGCGTTTATCGTCGTGTGCGAGGCCTTCCTCTGCATCCAGCCCCACTTCGGCTTGTGGCTCAAGACCTTCAGTGTCAAGCCGAAGGTTGTGAAGGGCAGCCAAGCGGAGTGCGGAGGCGCCATGGTGGGCAGGATGTCCCACGTTACGTGGCTGGAGGGCACCTTTGTGGAAACCATCAAGGGGTGGCAATCGGGGTGGTTCTACATCACCGAGCCGCGTGATCCCGAATGGGCAGCGGCCCCCGAATTCAGATCCGGCATCCCCACACGGCTCACCTCCTGGAAAGAGAGCGGCCGGATTTGGGGCGATTCGGAGGAGCTGACCGGACTCCAAGCCTGCGTCCAAAAGCTGGTGGACAAGAAGCTCAAGCTTGTCAACGTAGTCCAGGTCATGCTCATCCGCCAGATTCTCCCGTGCCAACGACGGGGCTTCAATATGTGGGAGTTCGATCCGGCGCAGCACCAGACTTTGAATGGGCTCTTCGACACTACGTACGAAGAGGTCTGGAAGGTGCTGTTCAAGGGCGCCGAGGCTCCCGCATCCGCTACCGAAGATCGCGGATTCAGCTCGCAGCGTCCAGCTGACGAGGTAAGTGATATTGTCCTTTACGGGACGCTTGTTATTCATAGTTTGACTCTATGCGGGATCTAAACTCCCTTTCCTTTGACAGGACTGGCTGAAGAAGGCCGCACAGGCTATCTGTCCGGCCCCATTGCCAGAGGACCCAGCTGACGCCCGCCTAACGGGGCTGCTGGCTCCGGCACCCCACGTGGTGCCGGAGAAGAAGGCCAAGAAGAAGGCCACGGGGACTCGGAAGAGTTCCCGTTTTCAGGTGCTATCGGACGATGAATCCGAGGCCGACTCCTCCCACCAAGGCGAGGAGGAGAAGAAGAAAGCCTCTCCCCCAGCGGGGGAGGGAAGAAAAGGAAGGCCTCCCCAACAAGGGAGGCCGAAGGGTCCAAGAGGGGAAAAACTCTTCCCCCGGACTGTTCCGCCAACGCCAGTGACGACGACGAGGACTGGCCTCCAAGGGCCAAGCCTCTGGCGAGATCGTAAGTATCCGGACTCCCGAATAACTTCAAGGTTTTCGTTTTCCGCCACATTATGTCTTTCTAATGCCGCATACAACCCTGCAGTCCGCCTAAGGATGATCTCCCCACTTCGTCGAGCGGGTCCTTAGGGGCGTCGGATATGGATTCTCTTCCGACTGCCTCCACCCCCCGTGATGCGGACGATGCCGAGGTGGGATCCCAGGAAGGGACCCACCAGGAGGAGAGGGCCCCGAGGTGTCGCAGGACAACCTCCCGGACTTTGCACCGGACTCAGCCCCGGAACCCATAGTGGCTCCGGAGTCCGGCGGGCGACCCCTTCGGAAGAAGGGCAAGACCGCGACGCCGGCTGCCTCCGTCCAACCGGAGGTGCCGGATAATTTGCTGGAGGCGCTCAACGGCGCCTCCATCAAAGAGGAACACCGCACTGTTATGAGTGCGGTGATTCAGAAGGTTCAGCTCGCCAAGAGCGGGCTGACCGAAGCCTGCAGCAGCCTTCTAACAGGCTTTGAGGTAAGAATTTCAATATATGTAAAATGGTACCGCATAGACAGTAGCCCCTGATGCTCGGTTCGGTGTTCGGAAAGAAAAGCCGGACTGAGGATCTTTAGAAAGATAAACGCAGGAGTCATGAAAATATGTCAATATGGGATTGCAGGCTGTGCTGCTGACCTCTGCCGCACTGACTGCGGAGGTCAAAACTTTGAAGGAAAACCTCGAGCGGTCCGAGAACGAGCTCGGCCATGCCAAGAAGCAGCTCGAGGAAAAAGAAGGTGAGTAATACCTTATGAAAATTGTACCTTACAGAAAAGGATTTGGTTGCAAGAAAAATGACAAGGATAACTGGGGTATTGCAGGGGCCACTAACGAGGTGGCGACCCTGAAGGAGGCGGTGGCCGCGGCCGAACGCAATGCGGCTGCGGAGCGCACCGAGCGAGAGAAACAGGAGGCGCGGGTGGCGGAGGTACAGCAAGAGCTCCAGGATCTCGTGAAGAAACACGAGAGCCTGGAGCGTGACTCGAAGACTCGAGAGTCTGAGCTTGCAACGGCTCTTGAGAGTGCCAAAGCCGCTAAGGCCGAAGCCTACAAGGCCCTCCAGGAGATAGAGGCGGTGAAGAAAATAGCAGCGGGTAAGGCATTTTTCATGCAAAGTAAGCATGTGAGTGTTAATTACCTGTTGCTTACCCGAATTCGGAGCTCTCCAGGAGCGTTCGCAGATCTTCCCCGCAGCGTGTCCGATGCTGCCGCATTCTACCGGGCCGAGGAGGGGAGCTCAACGGAGAAGGTCTTCTGGTCTCAGTATGCTGAGGCCGGACATCCGGTGCCCCTTAGCGACCAGCTGAAGCAGCTGGTCGAGCTCCACAAGGCGGCCGAACAGGCCATGAAGGGCCTCATAGTTCGGCTGTGGCCTAAGGAGGCTATGCCTGGGAGCTACTTCGGCCTGGTGCGGCGGCTGGTGGACGCGTGCCCGTGGGTTGAAGTTATCAAGCACTCCGCCTGTATCGAGGGTGCGCGTCGGGCCCTTGCCCGCGCAAAGGTGCACTGGGGCAAGATGGATGCCCAGAAGCTTGTGACGGACCCCCCACCAGAGGGCAAGGAGCATCGCACGCCCGAGATGTATTATAGGAGTGTGCTGAAGGGCGCCCGCACTATTGCGGGTGAGTGCTCCAAAGATGTAATATTTGAGTAGACTCGCATTTTGTTATCCTGTGCGCTGAAAACTTGGTTCATATGCGCTAAGCAACGCTTGTTAATTTAAAATATTACCTTCTGTGCGGCTGTTTATCAAATCTGAGAGATGGCAAGTCGTCGGCTTCAGCCCCCATGCCACGAGTGCTGGGGTGTTCGGGATAAACTCGAGCGCTCTTGTTCCCATTTTTGGGTCCATCTAGGGAGGCGCTCAACACAACGAACAAGGCAACCGGACTTATAATGCTTGAACACTCTCACTTAGCCATAGAATTCTATAATTTTAAATTTCGGCGAAGCCCCTAGTTTTCGGAAGGCCGAATTTGGGGCGCTATCCACGCCTTGACCGGACAGAATCCGGCTCCTCGCTCGAAGCGGCATAAGTCTTTAGGGACTCGCAAAGAACCTCTCGAACAGCGACCAGCTCTCGCCTCATCATGACGGTCAGTTTTAGCTTTCTCCACTGAGGCGTTAACCCAGCTCAACTGGGGCGCAATCGCAGTGGTTCTCCCAGTGCTACCTTAGCCGATAAAACGGAACGTAAGGTACCAAAACATGGGAGCCGGGCAAACCCAACTATTGACCCAAGAACATGATTCGGAGCCGATGCATATAATGCTATAAGTTCGGGGTGCCGCACTTGTGAAAGTGTTCGGACTTATCACACCATAACGCGGGAAACATAAGCCCCTGGTGTATTTAGCCGTACCAAAACGTACGGATGCAACATGTCATAGATGAACATATGTGTAAGAAAGAAATGCAATTAGAAGCAAAAATGTGCTGCATTGCTTTATTCAATAAAAACTGCTGTAAGTGCAGGACGATACAAGTGGTGCGGTAAGCAAGGGATGGGACTGTTTAACATGTCCCCCTCCAGGGGTAGGCTACGGAATAATGCATAAAACAGATTTAATGCTCATAATGGAGACCACCTGGATTTTCGTTGTAGCCTTTCTCCTTCCCTGGCTGTTGTATCGTGGGTTCGGCATGTCTGCTGCCGGACAGGGCCTCTGACGAACGGAGTCCTGTGGGTAAAAAATAAAAGGAAAAGAAAAAGAAACGACACACTTAAGAGCCCCTGGTGCGGTTGAGCCGCAGTTTGGGCTTATCGTGGTCGAGCCCCTTGCCCCATGCCCATGGTATCTTCAGAGCGTAATGGAGTACGCGAAGGGTCTGTCTTAATGTTTTACAGGGGCTGGGGTTGGGGCCGCACTGCTACGCGTGCTCGGAACGTGCCAGGTGGTCGTGTTGTAGGTTACTCCGGGCACGCTTAGCTGTGTCCGGCCGCTTAGCAGCCGGACTCGAGAATTGCCTTAAAAGGCTGCTTTGTACTTCTGCCGCGAGAGCCGCTGTATGTTCCTCCGTTCGGAGGGAGCGTTCAGTGTTTCCGTTGACCGTGATGACTCCTCTAGGGCCTGGCATCTTGAGCTTGAGGTATGCGTAGTGCGGCACCGCGTTGAACTTTGCGAACGCGGTACGTCCGAGCAAGGCATGATAGCCGCTGCGGAACGGGACTATGTCGAAGATTAACTCCTCGCTTCGGAAGTTATCCGGGGATCCGAAGACCACTTCCAGTGTAACTGAGCCTGTACAATTGGCTTCTACACCTGGTATGACGCCTTTAAAGGTCGTCTTGGTAGGTTTAATCCTTGAGGGGTCTATGCCCATTTTGCGCACCGTGTCCTGATAAAGCAGGTTTAGGCTGCTGCCGCCGTCCATCAGGACTCTGGTGAGATGAAATCCATCGACGATTGGGTCTAGAACCAATGCGGCGAACCCACCATGGCGAATGCTGGTGGGGTGGTCCCTTCGGTCAAAGGTGATCGGGCAAGAGGACCATGGATTGAACTTCGGGGCAACTGGCTCCATCGCGTATACATCCCTGAGTGCACGCTTCCGCTCCCTTTTGGGTATGTGCGTGGCATATATCATGTTCACCGTCCGCACCTGTGGGGGGAAACCCTTCTGTCCTCTATTGTTCGGCGGTCGGGTCTCTTCCTCGTCGTCGCTATGTAGCCCCTTGTCGCTGTTTTCGGCAATTAACTTGCCTGCCTGCTTGAACACCCAACAGTCCCTATTGGTGTGGTTAGCTGGCTTTTCAGGGGTGCCATGTATCTGGCACAAGCGGTCGAGAATTCGGTCCAAATTGGACGGACCCTGAGTTGTTCTTTTGAATGGCTTTTTCCGTTGACCGGGTTTAGAGCCTCTGAATCCGGCATTGACTGCCGTATCCTCACTGTTATCGCCGTTAATGCGGCGTTTGTTTTTGTAGCGACGCGACCTGCCACTACGGTCCTTGATATCCGGACTGCCAGAATTTTTGTTGAGGTTGTTGCTGCGTGCTAGCCAGCTGTCCTCACCCGCACAGAAGCGGGTCATGAGTGATGTAAGGGCTGCCATGGATTTCGGCTTTTCCTGTCCCAGGTGCCGGGCAAGCCACTCGTCGCGGATGTTATGCTTGAAGGCCGCGAGGGCCTCGGCATCCGGACAGTCGACGATTTGGTTTTTCTTGGTTAAGAACCGTGTCCAGAATTGTCTGGCCGATTCGTCTGGCTGCTGAATTATGTGGCTTAGGTCATCTGCATCTGGTGGTCGCACGTACGTGCCTTGGAAGTTATCGAGGAATGCGGCTTCCAGGTCCTCCCAACTCCCGATTGACTCTGCTGGCAAGCTGTTAAGCCAGTGCCGGGCTGGTCCTTTAAGTTTGAGTGGGAGATATTTGATGGCGTGGAGATCGTCTCCGCGGGCCATGTGGATGTGGAGGAGATAGTCCTCGATCCAGACCGCGGGGTCTGTTGTGCCATCATAAGATTCAATATTGACGGGTTTAAACCCTTCTGGGATTTGATGATCCATTACCTCATCTGTGAAGCACAGTGGGTGTGCGGCGCCTCTGTACTGGGCAATATCGCGACGGAGCTCAAAAGAGCTTTGTCTGTTGTGTTCGGCCCGGCCGGACTTACTGTGTCCGGGGTGACGGTGATCGTCACGTATCGTGGGGCGCCCACGTGATCCATAGATCGATCTTGATTGTCTTGCCTTATCCTCCAATATGTCGCGCAGGTCCGGAGTGTTCCCCTGTGGCCTTGTGCTTTTCGAGCGATGCCGGGGTACGGGTCTAGTGAAGGGCCTTGAGGCCTCTCTGTCGCGACCACGGGGTGGTCGATCAGCCGTATTGTCTCCTGGTGAAGCGGGATCATATGCCTCCACCTCTAATCGGGGGAGCAGCTTACGTTTGGGGTAGCTTTTGGAGGGGCGTTCGAGTTCATGCTCTTCGGCCGCGAGGACTTCGGTCCATCTGTCGGCTAGCAGATCTTGATCAGCTCTAAGCTGCTGCTGCTTTTTCTTGAGGCTGTTTGCCGTGGCCATAAGCCTGCGTTTGAAACGCTCCTGTTCGACGGGATCCTCAGGCACGACGAATTCGTCGTCGTCGAGGCTTGCCTCGTCTCCGGAGGGAGGCATATAGTCCTCTACCTCTTCTTCGGCCGCTCTCTCATGAGGGCTGGCGTCCCCCTCCTCCTGTGCTGGATCTTGCTGGAGTGGGTTGTCTTCGGCGCTATCCGGTGTATTATTGTCTCCGGTGCCGAAATCCTCATTCTTGCTATGGTGGGATTTAGAGCGGCGCCGCTGACGCCGGCGCTTGGGCTGTTTCTTGGAGGGGTCATCCTCCGCTATTCCTTCGCCGTTCCCATCCTTTGGGATATCCACCATGTATATGTCGTATGAAGAGGTGGCTTTCCAGTGCCTAGTGGGCGCTGGTTCTTGGTCGTCTCCGGCATCGTCGTCCATACCGTCGATGTCCTCAGAGTCGTAATCTAGCATGTCGGTTAGATCGTCGACAGTGGCTACCAAGTGGGTGGTGGGTGGGCTCTGAATTTCTTCGTCGTCCGCATCCCAACCGTCCTGGCCGCAGTCCGGCCAGGCCTCTCCTGATAACGAGAGGTACTTTAGCGAACTCAAGATGTCGCCAAAAGGTGAGTGTTGAAAGATGTCCGCCGCGGTGAACTCCATGATCGGCGCCCAATCGGATTCGACTGGAGGGGGCGCGGGAGGTCCGGAGTCCGGCAAGGAGTCCGGCACCTCGGAGTCACGAGCTTCATGGGGGACAAGATCGGTGTTCGGCTCTATCGCCGTAGAGGTTGCAGCCCCCGAGGTGGTGTCTAGCCATCCATCCTTGGTCTGCGCAGCCGGCTCCGAGTCGAAGATCGGAGCGGGTTCGAGTGCGGCCTCCAGGGTACTGTCCGGCTGCAGAGCTAAATCATGCCCATCGTGACAGTACGGCACGCTCGGCTGTGGCTCGAATCCGTCGAGGATCAAGTCCCCGCGGATGTCAGCCGTGAAGTTCAAACTTCCAAATCTGACCTGACGGCCAGGGGCGTAGCCTTCGATCTGCTCCAGCTGGCCAAGCGAATTGGCCCGCAGTGCGAAGCCGCCGAATACGAAGATCTGTCCGGGGAGGAAGGTCTCACCCTGGACTGCATCGTCGTTGATGATCGAAGAAGCCATCGAGCCTATCGGTGACGACACAGAGGAACTCTCAATGAAAGCACCAATGTCGGTGTCAAAACCGGCGGATCTCGGGTAGGGGGTCCCGAACTGTGCGTCTAGGCGGATGGTAACAGGAGACGAGGGACACGATGTTTTTACCCAGGTTCGGGCCCTCTTGATGGAGGTAAAACCCTACGTCCTGCTTGATTAATATTGATGATGTGGGTTACAAGAGTAGATCTACCACGAGATCAAGGAGGCTAAACCCTAGAAGCTAGCCTATGGTATGATTGTTGTTCGTCCTATGGACTAAGGCCATCCGGTTTATATAGACACCGGAGAGGGCTAGGGTTACACAGAGTCGGTTACAAAGGTAGGAGATCTACATATCCGTATCGCCAAGCTTGCCTTCCACGCCAAGGAAAGTCCCATCCGGACACGGGACGAAGTCTTCATTCTTGTATCTTCATAGTCTTGGAGTCCGGCCGATGATGATAGTTCGGCTATCCGGACACCCCCTAGTCCGGAACTCCCTCATACGCGCTTGTCCGAAATGTAGGGTAAGTTACCAGCATACCCCCACCGGTTTTGACACCACGATGTGGAGCTTCATTTCCGGCTGAGGGGTAGAAGGGGGATTTCGCGTGTCTGGGCTGCGGGAGCGATTTCAGATGAGGAGGGAGTTCTCGCGTGCATCCAAATTTCGGGATAACAAGGCGTAGCGCGGGTTGAAGAAGCGGGAGTTTCAAAGCAGGTGAGACAGAAGATAGTCGAGCTTGAAAATTTCAGGATAACAAGGTGCGGATTTCTTGTTCGGCAGAACAAACTTAATGTGTAAAAAAATCATACAAGACAAAAGAGAGTCATGTCCCCTTTTACTATATTTCTATAGATGCCATTGAAAAAACTACAAGAAAAATGTAAAAAAAATTGGGAGAACATGATTACCCTGCACAGTACCAAATAGATTCGCACTTCCCTCAACAACGATAAAAGAAATCAATTCCGACCAAAGAAAGAGTAATGTCCCTCTTTATATGATTACAGATGCCATGATCTCGAATTTCAATTTTTGAATCCATGTTATGTTGAATTTGAATATATCATTAGGTGACCTTGTGGTTTATAGTTGATGTAGTCATACATTTTGATGTTCCATCATATATGAACATTTTACTCCACCATGTGAACATATATAGTGTCGTCTACCATATGGACTAAATTTGAATCAATTTTCCTTATTTGAATACGATTGTTGTCAAGATATACAATAATTTAAATATTATCTTGATAACAAAAAGACATGCATATAGCAGTAATCATGTTTCACTATGAACTACATGTACCATACACTCTCCAATTCAAATATCCGTATCCATTTTATGTTGAATTCAAATCATAGTACATTATTGGTCTAGGTAGCGAGATGTTCCGGATAATCTAAACCCTGTTTTCGTACGTATAATTTTTGGGTGAATTGGGACAAGTTTTGGTACAAGCCTCTTGCAAAACCGGAGATTCTCTCAACAAGCCTCGTTGTTCCGAGAGGGAACGTGTCACCTTTGTGTGCGAAATGATATACGCTGCGTCCCCCCTGATTTTATTTACAGAGGCAACATAGAACTATATGAGTGCCCTGTTAAATTTTGGAATTATTTCGGGTTCATTTGGCCTTTTTATACATTAATTGAGTTTCTGGACTTTTAATGTGCATAATCTAAATATGAGTTGCATGCACATGCTCCGGTGCACCAAAGTGGGTTGAAAAATCACATGTGTGTCCTTGGTTGAATTTCTAGGTCCCATGGAAGAAATGAAAATGAAATTCAAACATTTGGGCGTCATGACTCTGCCAAGAACATCGAGAAACTTAGATTTTAAATTCATGTAATGAAACTTGGCATGGTGTCATGTCATGGCACTAACATGTTGTGGTAAAAAATTGGGCCGATTTGGAAGCTCGTGGTTCTAAGAGGGAACATGCCACCCCCCCCGCCCTTGAGTTTCTTAACAAAGGCAACATAGAACTACATTAGTGCCATGTTAAATTTTGGCATTATTCCGTGTTCGTTCGTTGTTTTTTATACATTAATTGAGTTTCTGGTCATTTAATGTGCATAAGTCAAATTTGAACTACAAGCACATGCTCTCGTGCACCAAAGTTGGTTGAAAAATCACATTTGTGTCCTCGGGTGAATTTCTAGGTCCCATGCTAGAAATGAGAATAAAATTAAAACATCTGGGCATCGTGGCTTGGCCGAGAACATTGAGAAACTTGGTTTTAAAATTCTTATAAATCCAAAATACGTCTGAAAATCATGAAACTTGGTATGGATGTCAAGTCATGGTACTTCCATGTTGTGGTAAAAAAATGGCCGAATAGGAACAGATTTTGGTATAAGCTTCTTGTAAACTGAAGCTTCTCTCAAGAAGGCTCGTGGTTCTGAGAGGGAACGTGTCACCTTTGAGTGCGAAACGATATACGTTGTCCCCCTTGAGTTTATTTACAAAGGCAACATAGAACTACATGAGTGCCCTGTTAAATTTTGGAATTATTTCGGCTTCGTTTGGCCTTATTTACACATTAATTGAGTTTTTGGTCATTTAATGTGCATAATTCAAATTTGAACTACAAGCATGTG
The DNA here is from genome assembly GCF_018294505.1 of Triticum aestivum. Lineage (NCBI taxonomy): Eukaryota > Viridiplantae > Streptophyta > Magnoliopsida > Poales > Poaceae > Triticum > Triticum aestivum. Next base: position 650,656,996 of record NC_057813.1, read on the forward strand.
CTCCCGTGCACTAAAGATGGTTGAAAATCACATTTGTGTCCTCGGGTGAATTTCTACTCCCATGCAAAAAATGAGAATTAGATTCAAACATCTGGGCATCGTGGCTCGGTCAAGAACATTGAGAAACTTGGTTTTAAAATCATGAAACTTGGCATGGTGTCATGTCATGGTAGTACCATGCCGTGGTAAAAAAAAATTGGCCGAATAGGAACAAATTTTGGTATAAGCTTCTTGCAAATCGGAGCTTCTCTCAAGAAGGCTCGTGGTTCTGGGAGGCAACGTGTCACCTTTGTGTGCATAATTCAAATTTGAAATACAAGCACATGTTCCAGTGCACCAAAGTTGGTTGAAAAATCACATGTGTGCCCTCGGGTAAATTTCTAGGTTCCATGCAAGAAATGGGAATGAAATTCAAAATTCTGGGCGTCATGGCTGGGTTGGAAACATTGAGAAACTTAGTTTTTTAATTCCTGTAAATCCAAAACACGCATGAAAATAATGAAACTTGGCTTGGTGCCATGACATGGCACCAACATGCTGTGGTAAATTTGCAATCCGATTTGCGAAGGCGCACACATTAACAATCAACAAAGTCATTTTGGAACAAGTGTTGTCACGTTACAATTGGAAACACAAGTATTATTGACACCGTGGGCGTTCTACTTACTAGTACCATTTATGTGCCGCCACACGTCCCCATTTTTTATTAGCTAGGAGGCGCCGTGTAGGGTAGCTATTTGAGTACGAGAGGCGTGCGATCAGACCCATGCGCGTGCTTATTGGGAGGAGAGCCCTTTGACCTCCATCTGCCGTCCACCTCTCTCCCAAGATCTCCATTAATGGCGCCCGAGCCTCTGTTTAATGGCGTGGCGATGTCTCACTTTACTGAGATTTAAGAGAGAAAAAAGAAAATCTGACAGCACGGATCTTGACGTAAGATCCAACGGACCTATATAGCATCTACTGCGACTTATAGCAAGACTGATGAATATATAAGGACGATTTTTTTTATCAAAGAAGGGCTTGCCCCTGACGATTTTCATTACTGAAAACCACCACAGTTCACAAGAAGTTCAGCACAACTCCAGCCTAACACGAAGGACTAAAAGTACCAAATTGAAATCGCAACATCCCAAGAGGCCAACAAAGGCCAAACATCCACGCTAGAACCCAACATTTCACAACCGACGACACAATTGACATCCTAAACCGATTATTACATCAAAAGAAACCAGGAAACTGAAGGAAGCCTAGCAGCAACTAGAAGAACAGCAACGCCAGGGTCGCCACAGCAAGAGTTTTCTTCATTGCAGCCCTGCAACATTGATCTTCCACAGAAAGATAAGGATGATTAATTGTCTTACATAATTAGAAAGATAATTAAAAAAGCCACAAGCGGCTACGCCCGAAATACACAAGGGCAAAAGAAGAAGGAAGACAAGGATCTGGCTCGTTGATCTCTACTTTCTTGATGCGTTGCTGCAGGCCGTGGGAACTAGTCTCCGCGGCGAGCGGCGATGAGCTCTTTCTTGTCCTCAAGATGCTGCTTGAGAACATCCACGGATTCCTCCACCAGCCTTTGGCGCTCGTTGCGGAGCATGTCATTCTCGTCCATAAGTTTCTTAACGATGACGTCGGTCCTCTTCAACAAGGCATTGGTCTCCTCCTGCTGGTCTGCACTTCGGACGATCTTCTCCCTCAGCAGGTCGCGCTCGGCCCGGAGCCTCTCATTACCCCCCCTTAGTTGCCGGATGACGCCAGTAGCCTGTTCAAACGAGGCTTTCAGGTCATCCTGCAACCTCGCCAAGCCGGAGATCTGATCCATCTGGCTATGGATGATCGCATGCATGCGCCTGCAACAGTCATCGCCTGCACGCAAGAAATTTTCCCAGGCCGCTGCGGCGCGGCGGGACATCTCTGCTGCATTCGTGGCGCGGCGGGACATCTCTGCTGCTTCCGCGGCACGGCCGGACCAGTCTGCTGCATCGACGGCACGGCGGGACCTCCATGCTGCTTCAGCGGCGCGACGGGACCTCTGTGCTGCTACTTCCGCGGGGCGGGACATGTCGGCTGCTCTCGCAGTGAGGCGGGTCATCTCTCGTGCTTCCACTTCCATGCTCGCCTCTCCCTGGTAGCAATCTCTCGACCCAAAACTCACGCTGGCCATGGCAGACGCAAGGGAAGGATGTTGAATGACTTGTTTGTTTTTGTGGATGAGAAGTGAGGATTGTCCAATCATCTTGGCATCTACTAGTATTTATAACCAAGTACTAATACGCTCCTAAGTGGGAAACTGTTTAGGTTGTGATCGGTGTGAGCAGGTTTGCAATTCAATATACTAGCGTGGTACTAATACGCTCCTAAGTGGGAAACCATTTAGGTTGTGATCAGTGTGAACAGGTTTGCAATTCAATATAGCATGGAGTAATTTGGAATGTGACGAGAAGCAAGCTCAAAAACTTGTACTCTGAGTTTAGTAGTACGTTATACAGGAAGAGAAGAGGTGCACGCATGCACTCGTCCTCTCACACACGCGTCTGTTTTTTCTCGAAAAGGAGGATGATGACCCCCGGCCACTGCATCTGGGAGTCACACACGCATCTGTAGCTACGAATTGTAGTGTTCTCAACCATCCGATTAGCTCTATCATGGATGTAGCTAAATACTAAAACATGTCTAGATACATCTATATTTTGACAAATGGAAGGCATGTATTGTGGAACGGAGGGAGTGCTTGTCATCAAAATGGATAAAAAGGGACGTATCTAGAACTAAAATACGTCTACATACATCTCCTTTTATCCATTTTGATGACAAGTAGTACTTCTTACCCAAAGGAACTTTATATCCAACAGACACAAAATATCCGTTCGACTATTGGAAATTACTAATTTGATGTCGAAGTAATTACTGCATTGCCACCAAAACCCACCATTTCTTAAGCTAAAGTAGACCAAGGTAATCCCTATATTAGCATATTACTAAGATAAACAGAAGGCACTGTCGAAACATTTAGGACGTGAGCTTGTCAATCTGAATGTGGAGGGACACAAGCTTAGCCCTGGCCAGCAGCTTGGGCGGAACTGTCAAGAAGGTCAGCTCCTGCACGTCGATGTTGCCGGGATCCTTGCTGCTTGTCACCTCCATTTCCACCTCGACGGCGTCGGTCGTGCCTTTGGGCTCCCCCGGCGGGCCGTTCGCCCATAGCTTGGCTCAGTAGTGCGGCAGTGGGGATGCCCCCGCTCTGATGTAGACGACCGACATGGCGATAGGCGCGCCGATGTCGAGCACGCTGCCGACCAAGAAAAACGCGCGGCGGTCCTCCTCCGCGAATAGCAAGAGCCGTGGCTCCGACAGTGGCACTTGCAGCTGGAGCACCTTGCCGTACTGGATCCTATGCACATGCATGGGATGCGCGTTGCTGATGTGGTGGTAGAGCACCGGCGGCGGGCCTTCGTAGCCGCAGACGGGCACGGGACATTTGCATGGCACGAGCGGACACACGCTCTGGTGATCGGCGAGCTTGTGGTAAGTGACATAGAGCCCACAGCCTTCGTGCGGGCACTCCACCCTCAGCGACGAAACGACGGCGTCCACTGCCGTGTTCTGCATGTCGAAGCCACCTCCGCGCTCGCACTTCTGGCACTACCTCTGGTTCCCGGTGCGCTCGACGCGGCAGTCCGCGCAGGCTAGGTGCCCTCCCCTGCACTGCAGAAATCAATCGAACAACACATATATCAAGAAACCTGCACCTTGCTCAATCAGCCGAATGGACGAGGTGTATTCGAACCTCATACACTGGAGGCATCAAGGGGCAGAGGCACAAGGGGCAGTGGAGCACGGTGAGGTCCATCGAGACCTTAGTGAGCTCCCTCGTCGGTTCCTGTTCCATCTGCATGATCTCGCGCTAAATCAACACATGCAAGTATCAAAAGGAGAGTCATGGAATGCATGCATGCGTTGTAATTAATGCATCGGTAACCCTAAATTATTGAAATATATCGAGTGCAGTGCTTTGATGTGTCGCGTCAACTTGTACATCAACGAGAAGTTTGATTACCCTCTCCCTCGCGGACTTAACTGCACCTGCCTTTGGCTGTATGACAGGTTGGCCACACACCTGTCAGGCCCACCTGTCATACACGCAAAGACAGGAGCATCCCTCCCTCGCCCATGAGCGTGGTGGCTGTCAAGACTAGGAGAAGCTTTCGCTACACGCTCTCCCTCCCGCACGCAGTGGACATGCAGCAGTTCAATCGGTGCCAGATGGCCAGAAGCATACTGTAGTACTCCTCCAGTGCAGTAGTACACCATCATTGTTCGACTTCCCAAAGAGGCGAAGAGCCAAGTGCAACCCGGACGCTCGTGTGGTAGTTTCGTGTGTAGAGTAGTCTAGATAGCGTGTACCGTGCCTGTAAGCTTAAAATCGTTGGGGTCGGCTCCATGCTATGTGGCCGTCTCGAAGTTTTTTTTTAAAATTAAAATAGTCTTCTGGCCCTACCTGTCACCCTGGTGATTGTAGTTCGCACGCTCATCTGGTTTTGTTTTTTTTCGAAAAGGGGGGACTCCCCGGCCTCTGCATCAGAACAATGCATACGGCCACGTATATTTAAATTTGTGGTGGGTAAATGTTAGAGGTTGCAGCAAATATATTGTACACTGTGGGTCTTTCAGCCAAGTTTAGAGGCAAGCATGTGGGGCCAGTGCTATGATGTGTCGCGTCAACTCGTAGAACGGGGAGAAGCTTGATTTTACTAGATGCCTTCTCCCTCGCCCATGCGCGTGGTTGCTCACAAATGAGGACAGGCTTTTGCTTAGTAGTAGTACTTCCACAACAAGCTATCCGTCCCGCTCGCGGTGGACGGACATGCAACAATGGATTCGACACTGTAGAAGCAGCAGTAGTAACATCATTGTTCGTCTTCTCGAAGAGGCGAAGAGCCAAGCGCAAACCGAACGTTGCAGTTGCGAACATTGGAGCACGCATATAGCCAGGCTCTTGCATGAGACAAAATTGCTATGTGAGCCCACTATTGTACTAGTACGTACAACTACTTGCTAGTATAGCCCTATAAACCAGAAATGAGTATTTGCCCTTCTAGAGATTTCAACAAGTGACTAGACTACACCGAGACAGAGTACATATGGAGCAAAATGAGTGAATCTGCACCGTAAATAAATTCGTACTAGTTCTATCGTTTTCCTCTCCGAGGTGCACAATATTGAGTATACTGACTAGTCTCTTTTTGACACGCATTTATGTTTTTTTTGACACAGTACAGACGCAAGCACTCATATACACACGCATACACTCACCCCTATGAACGCACACACGCACGACACTATCATCTTGAAATTTACGAAGTCACCACAGGCACCTCGTCGTCGACGGGTCCATAGGTGCTTGAATGCCAAGGAGGAAGAGGGTAGCGGTTCCCGAAACATTGAACGGTCAATGATGCATCCTCAATTACATGCAGAGGGAATTAATTGGGCTGGTCACAATTACGTTGAACGGTCAATGATGCACCCTCAACTACATAGATGTTCCTACCCACTATGGAGTTAGTAACATAGTTTAGAGAAGTGTGTAAGTTACTAGCTTATGTTCTTGCCCATTGCGACCAGCCTTGGAGAAGCAGACTAGAGCCAGCACGATGTGAATGCAACAGAGTTTGGACTGTCATATAATAAAGGCGCCCCACCACTCCAATCCATCTACTCCCAAGTCTCTGCGTAACACTGCTCACTCCAATCCAAGACCAAGTGACCAGAAGCCACAAGCACCTATGGAGGCGATGGACGCGAGCGACAGTCGGCTGTGCCAAATCATCCAAGGCGCCGGCCTACGGCCCCGCACCGCACAGTGTTTCCAGACGGTGCTGGCGACCGCATGCATCGTAGCCCTCGCTGACGTCGGCTTCGCCTCTCGCATGGACGGCATGATGGTCAACTCCATCCGCAAGTTCACCGCCGTCAAGAAGCGCGCGGACGACCTTGCCGTACTGCTTCAGCCCGCGCGCCCAGGCTCCTCATTTCCTACCACCCTCATCGGCCTACATGGTGACGAACTCTTTCAAGCCCTGGTGGCCCTGCAGGTGCCGGAGGTTGCGACGAAGAATGTGCACCTCGAGGCCGCGCTCGCCGCGCAGCGCCTCGCCATGCAAGAAACCGTCGACCTGCACATCGCCGTCTACGAGGAAATCGTCTACATAGGCCGCTACAAGGCAAACAAGGACAGAAAGACGTTGGCCTTCTTCCAGCAGCTGGAATCTTTGGACGCCATTGTTCAGAAGCACGTCGACCTGGCCACGAAATCCGCTGCTACTTAGGCGCCGTTCGGTGGGCCGACGCCCTGAGTCGAGGAGGTGGACGTCGTCGATGGATGCATCTCTTCTTCTTGCCTCCTGTAACCAGCACTGCATCACCTCGTGGCCTTAATGTTTTATTAGTATAGTACTCCCTCCGTTCCCAAATATAAGTCTTTCTAAAGATTCCAGCAAGTGACTACTACATACGGAGCAAAATGAGTGAATCTACACTCTAAACTATGTCTTCATACATCTGTATGCTGTATTCCATTTGAAGTAGTATCTAAAAAGGCTTATATTTATGAACGGAGGGAGTATATGGCATTTTTTATTCCAGTCGTAACGTTTTCACTGTGAGGTGGGGCCATAGTTTGGCAAACCCACCCCACCCACCGGGCGTCGGCCGAGTTTTAGAGAGTAGAAGAGAGAAACGAGGGAGGAGGGCTAGCTGTAGCACAGATGTTGTTGTCAGATGGGATCATGTTTATAGAATAGGAGTACTGAGCACTCGTGCCTCTTTTTTTTGAGGGAAAAATTAGTCGTACCACTAGTTGGGTGCGTGTGACCTATAGCTGTCATCACTTTAGGTCTACTTTTCGAACCGCGGCTACATTTCACAGTACATATTTTTCACGCACTTATCCTCCTATATGTACTCCTAAGCTATTTCCACGTGCTCCCATTCGCCGACATGTGGGACATAGAGCATCTGGGTCATAGTGCATGCACGACTCGGAGCATATGCCGGGGTACTTTACATTTCAGACCTCACGAATTACATGCAAACCCCCGCAGAAGAATAAATAAATCAATGAATTACTACATGAAACCGGATTATTTTCGTGGAAACCGGAGCACGTTCATTAAATTTTGGACATAACACGTTTATAAAAAATGACCGGACCTAAACCAGTCTAAGGGCCTCTTTGATTTTTCCCGAAAAAAGGGCCTCTTTGATTCGCAGGATACTGAAAACACAGGAATGGGGAAAGTATGATGGCGATGAACCGAGACGAGGAGAACTCTAACTCAGTTAGAGGTTAGAGTTAGATTCTAACCCTGAACTAACTCTAAACCAAAGAGGTGTATGGATAGCAGGGTTAGATTGACAATAAATGCTCTATCTCAATCATTTGACTACTTTGGACCCTATTTTCAGTCAGCCTAAAATAAGTCCCTTGGATCCAAGCACCCTCTTGGTGTGGCCGGCTCTTCTGTGGCCTCCTCCCACTCACAATTGACATAAACGAACCATCTATACAATCAAGCATGCAAAACATGATAATTTTTACTTTGTCCATACAAATGAGATATCCCACTTAAACATACAAGTCATCAATCAAGCTTCACAAAATAAAAAACACTTCATGAAATAAAGAATGAGCTAACTCATCACGGAAGTTGTTCACGATAGGGAGGGAGCCCGGAGCCCCTCACACACCGAGGGAGGAGCTTGCCATCGTCGCTCTGGAGGAAGGCTCTGTAGAGCCGAAGCCCCGGGAACCCCTCCGATGCCGGCCCTTGCGAGTTGAGGTCGACACCAGCATGGGTAGCAGGGCCACTTGCCACCGACTGGGAACTTAATCTTTGGGCCTCTATAAATAATGCAAGCCTGTAACTAAAATACCTAGAAAGGTGAACTGAATCTTTGGGCCTCTAGAAATAATGCAAGCCTGAAACTGAAATACCTAGAAAGGTGAACTGAATCTTTGGGCCTCTAGAAATAATGCAAGCCTGAAACTTAAATACCTAGAAAGGTGAACTGAATCTTTGGGCCTCTAGAAATAATGCAAGCCTGAAACTGAAATACCTAGAAAGGTGAACTGAATCTTTGGGCCTCTAGAAATAATGCAAGCCTGAAAATGAAATACCTAGAAAGGTGAACTGAATCTTTGGGCCTCTAGAAATAATGCAAGCCCGAAACTCAAATACCTAGAAAGGTGAACTGAATCTTTGGGCCTCTAGAAACAATGCAAGCCTGAAATTGAAATACCAAGAAAGGTGAACTGAATCTTTGGGCCTCTACAAATAATGCAAGCCTGAAATTGAAATACCTAGAAAGGTGACCTGAATCTTTGGGCCTCTAGAAATATTTATTACCTCCTCAAGAAGCATCAAACAATTCCATGCGTGGACCACAAATCTATAGCAAGTTTGATCAAGATCTACTTTTCCAAATCATAATTAGCGCTAGAGCAAGCAAGATCAATGATATGGCCGTGAGACAGAGAAGGAACGAACAAAATCACCCCTCTCGCGACCTCCCTGGTAGATGCGCCGCCGCCACGCATGACAGAGGGAGAAAAACGACTGGTGAAGGGGGAGCGGGGCGACCTTCGAAGGTCGGAGGGAGAGGGCAGCCGGAGTAGGGCGGCGGAGGCCGGAAGGAGAGGGCGGACGGAGGAGAGAGAGGGCGAGCGGCGCTTGGGCGGGTGACCCTATGGGGAACAGAGAGGAGTCGTGCGGGGGGGGGGGAGCGATCTGGTGCGGGCAGGTGAGTTTTTTTTAGCGGAGCGATCTGGTGCGGGCAGGTGAGATTTTTTTAGTTCTCTTTTAGTGGGCCCAGGATAACTAACCCAATTAGAACCTCTCCACCGGGCTAGTTTTTTTAGCTGGGTTAGAGCAAACTAGCTCAAACTAACCCATCTTGTTTTGATAATTTGAGGCTATTTCAACCCAAACTAGCTCTAACTCAGGGATCCAAACAAAGAGGAGTGTTACTGTACAAGCTACAGTGTGGACCGTAGCACATTGTTTTTTATGGCCATATCACCACATTATTGTTTTCTACTGCTGGTTCACTGGGCTACCGTGGTTCGCACGGCTGGTTCACTGGGCTGCCGTGGTTCGCACTCCTCCGACCTGAGTAGTACTCCCTCTGTTCCTAAATATAAGTCTTCGTAGATATTTCACTGTGGAGCACATACGGATGTATATAGATGCATTTTATGTGTAGATTCACTCATTTTTCTCCGTATGTGGTCCCTAGTGAAATCTCTCCAAAGACTTATATTTAGGAACGGAGGGAGTAGTATAGTACTAGTATATACCGCATCATTCTTTGCTCCTTCTTACTACTCCGACATGTGGGAGAGCCAGCATCCGGGTCGACGTGCCATGCACCAGATTAGAGCGCGGAACGGAAGGGGGGCATCACCCCGGTCGGAGCGCCAGTAATTCATGACTATAGTGAGTGGTCATATCACAAGTCTTTCCAGCAGTAATGCCGTCAAATCGCACAGCCCCACTCGCTCACCCTCCTCGCCTCTCTGTCAAACCGGCTACCCGAAAACTGCCGTGCGTACTGCCCGGGAAAAGCCCCGCCCTCAACTTTTAACTACGCGAAAATAGTTCGAGCTTGTTCGTTCTATATAAATACAATACTTATTGTATGTTTATTCACCCGTGGGGTTGTTCAATGAATGGAGGGTGGGGAGCACAAGTGAACAATACTACCTCTGTCCGGGTTTATTGGTCCCCATTGTATTTTGTGCCAAATTTTGACCATAGATTAAACTAAGAAAATGTTCACGCATGTCACCAAACATTATATTTTTCAAAACTATGTTCAAATACGAATCCAATGAGATAATTTTTCTTGACATGCATTAACATTTTGTTAGTTAAATCTTTAGTCAAAACTTGGCACAAACTATAAAAGGGACCTATAAACTAGGACAGAGGTAGTACTATAGTAGTAGTAAGTAGGAGTCGTAGAGTAGTCACCTTAAATAGAGAGTTTCTTTTCTTTAATGCCACGTACACAAATTGAAACGCTTGTTGTGGAGAGAAAAAAGATAATCACTCCACTATATATGGACGCAGGGGCCTGAGCGCTTGCTTTACTAGGGTTGCTCTCTTCATTGTCTCATCCTCTCCAGATATAAACAAGACAGTGGTAGCGACATTTTCTCTTTGCTCACCGCTGGTCACAGATCCGGCCGGTGTGTGTAGAGGACTAAAAGATGCATCGTTCACACGGTCATCGCCGGCGAGGGAGGAAACCCACAGCTGCCGGAGGGGCCCGATCCTGTGCCAGTGTCGTTCTCTCCGACACAGCGTTGGCTCGGGAGGTCCTCCGACTCTTCTTCCTCCCTGCCGTATTGTCCGCAGATCCGACCTGCCGCCGCCGACATCCCGGCGACCCTCAGGTATAAGTTCTTCGAAAGCGGCCTTGCTCTACTGCCCCAGCTCCTCACGTGTCTGCATGTGCATCTTTTTCTACTCCCATCATCTCTTCCAAAGCCACCTAAATTTTTAGTATTATTAGAGGTAAAGCTACTTCATGCATTCTAATCTAGGGCTTTGTTCAAACAACGAAGAAAGGGGGGAAATTTGTAGCATGAATCTAGGACTTGATTCAAAGAGGAAATAATATGGTGAAAGTAGTAGAGACCGGATACCCAACCGGTCACTTCGTTGAAAAGGGAAATAATGGGAAAACGCAATACAAACTGGATAAGGAACAAATCTGTTATTGGTTGAAAAAAGGATAGAAAGTGGCGGCTGGTGGACAAGTCAACAGAGTATGTCGAGGATTAGATTTGCTGCCATCACATAGTAAAAGGTCTCCAAGATTTGATTTGCTGCCCTCACATAGTAAAAGGTCTCAGGATTAGATTTGCTGCCCTCACATAGTAAAAGGTCTCAGGACTTGATTTGCTGCCCTCACATAGTAAAAGGTCTCAGGATTAGATTTGCCGCCCTCACATAGTAAAAGGCCTCCAGGATTAGATTTGCTTCCCTCACATAGTAAAAGGCCTCCAGGATTAGGTTTGTTGCCCTCACATAGCGTGAACAAGCTCGGCATCACCACTTTATGCCTCCATGTAGGTACATTGTGCTGATGCATCCACTGTCGCATGTCCTTATTGTCACATCCCTAGCTTTACCCTGGCCTTGGACTAGCTTGGTTGCTGCATCATGTTTAAATTCAAATGAAATTTGAATTGAGGAATTTTCAAAAGCCTCAGAAAACCTCTAAAAATAACCAACATTTAATTCTTCTCAAATGAATCCAAGAAAATGTTCCTGTTATTCTATAGAAATATTGGTAAGAGGTAACATTCAAACCAATATTTTTGGAGTCACAGAAATATTTGTTTTGGCCATTTGAATTAATTCAATAACTAATTGCATTGGATTTATATTTTATATATAATTAATATATGTCCAATAATTCTGGAACATTTTATGTGGTTTGGTATATTTTAGTTCTAGCCACATAATTATTTTCAGGATTTTATTAAATGGTTTAGTATTTTTACTAAACCAAAACAAAACAGAACAAAATAGAAAACAGAAATATAAAATAGAAATAAGAGAGAGAGAAGGAAGTACCTGGCCTTACCCGTGCCGCCCACCAGGACCGGCCCAGCTAGGCCCAGCCCACCTCCTTCCCCCCTTGTCCTCTTCTTCCTCTGCCAGTAGGCAGAGGCGAGGCGTGGCGCGCGCCCGAAGAGCGCCGGCCACCTCCTGCTTGGCCGTGGCAGCCTCCCCGACTCCCTCGCGACGCCACGGAGACGCCCTCGCCCCCTGCACCTCCCCTCTCTCCCCCTGAACCCCATTCCCTCCTCTGTTTCCCTCTCGCGCACACCACCGAGCGGAGCTCGCCGCCATCGTCGCCGTACCCATGGCCACCGGCCACCCCTAGCCTCACCGACGCCCCAGGACGCTCCGCCGGTCCTCCCTCGACCTCCTCGTCGTGTCACGCGACCAGAAGAGCCCCGGAACGCCACCCCCGACGTTTTCCCCTCGCCGGCCGCCGAGGATCTTCTTCGTCGATTCGGCCACTCCGGCGCGCCCCCGAGCCGGCTAACCATCCCTACGGCACCGCTGTGAGCTCCTACGCCTCCCCTCCCTCTTTCCCCCTTCGATTGCGCCCTGTAGCCGCCGCCCCACGAGCACCCGAAGCCGCCGTCCGCCATGGCCGGTGAGCTCCGTGCTCCCGAGCTTCTCCGCCTGCGCTCGTTGCCTCCGGGTGTTCCTGGTGACCCCAGCATCCCGTAGAGCCCATCGGCCGCGCCCGCCGTGCCGTGTAACGCCGAAACCGAGCACGCCCGAGCTCCGGCCGCCCTAGCTGCTGCTGCTCGTTGAAATGGGCGCGGGTGAGCTCCAGCTCCCCGTAGCCGCTCTCCTCCGTCCATTTGGACGCCGGAGGAGCGAGCCCGCGCCCTCCGCCGCGCCTGTTGCCACCGGCGACGAGCCGCCGGCGGGTTAGGCCCTGCTGACCAGGGGTTTGACCCCCCCTGGGTCGATGACAGGTGGGGCCAGCCCCCCTGTTAATTAGTTAGTTCATTTTAATTTAATTACCCCCCCTGCTGACACTGACATGTGGGCCCTAGTGCCCTAATCCTTAATTAAACTAAAATAAACCCCCTTGTTTAACCTGTGACGCTGACATATGGGTCCCACAGGTCAGGTTTGACCTGGAGGCGCCCTGTTGACCTGCTGACGTCATGATGATGTCAGGCTGACGCAATAAGTATTTTCTGGAATTTAAATAATCTTAAATGATTTAATAATTCCAGAAAATAGCTAAAACTTCAATAAATCATAGAAAATTAACCGTAACTCCAAATTAAATAATTTATATATGAAAAATTATCAGAAAAATTCAAGGAATCCATCTGTACCATTTTCATGCATGTTAGAACAACTTATAGATGCTGTTTAGCACAAATCATATAAAGGGCATTTAAATAATCACATATGGAGTTTGAATTTGAATCTTGTATTCAAACCAACTTCATTTAATCTGTTGCTAGTTGCATTAGCCCAAAACACATTCATTTTGCCATGTCATGATCATGCATCATATTGTGCATTGCATTGATTGTGTTCCCTTCCGTGTTGCCGGTATTTGTCCCCTCTCGATAGACGTGATACCGATGATGCGATCGTTGACACTGATGAAGACTCAATGTTATCTTCAGAAGTGCCAGGCAAGCAAACCCCCCCTTGTTCATTCCGATACAATCCTACTCTCTCGCTCCTGCTCCTTTTTACTGCATTAGGACAACATCGATTCATCTGTTACTTGCTGCGGTAGCTGAACCCCTTTATCCTTTGCATGACCTGTAATTGCCACAGTAAATAGATGAAACCCACTAGCATGAGTAGGAGTTGTTTGAGCCCTGTTGTGCCTACTCATTCATGCTTATTGTCATGCCTGCTACTGCTTAGAGTTGTGTCGGGTCTGATTCATCGGGGATGAATCAGAGGCGTGTGAACATGTCCTACTGTGTGTGAGCTAAGTGTGTGAACACGATTTGGTAAAGGTAGCGGTGAGAGGCCATGTAGGAGTACATGGTGGGTTGTCTCATTGCAGCCGTCCTCAGGAACTGAGTTCTGTGTTTGTGATCCATGATTCAGCTACTACCACGCATTGGGCCCGAAACCAATGGACCCTCTCGGCTTCTTGATCACCCTTGTCCTCTGTCCAGGAGTTGCAAGTAGTTTCTGGTGTTTGTAGTATGCTGGAGGCCGTGCGCAGCGCTGACCGTAGGGGTGGGCTGTGATGCGGTAGGCACGTGGCACGGTGTACCGGGCGCCCGTTTGGTGTCTCGGGAACCCTGTTCACATCGTTTGGGGCTGTGAGCGAAACTCCGGCCGGATCTCCTCATGGATGGAACCCGAATAGGCGATAAACCTGGACTAGAGACTTGAGTGTTTAGGCAGGCCATGGCCGACACCCACGTTGGGCTTCCGCTTGAAGGTTGCCGAGTACATGTCGTGTAAACGGCGGTAAGTGGTGAGAGCGTGTGTGAAGAAGTACACCCCTGCAGGGTTAACATCAACTATTCGAATAGCCGTGTCCGCGGAAAAGGACTTCTGGGTTGCTTATATCAGTTCATAGACAAGTGAAAGTGGATACTCTAAAATACGCAAGATAAGCGTGAGTGCTATGGATGGCGTTCTCGTAGGGAGACGGGAGCGGATCCATAGTGGTGTATTGATATGGTGAATATGTGGACTCGTGTGCGCCACCTCAAAAGAGTTACTTGCAGTCGTAGTTCAGGATAGCCACCGAGTCAAAGCTGGCTTGCTGCAGTCAAACTCCACCATCCCCTTTGTTGATAATGATGCATGTGTAGATAGATCTGATGTAAGTCTTGCTGGGTACATTTGTACTCACGTTTGCCTATTTTATGTTTTTGCAGAGAGACTTCAGTCTCACTAGTAGTTCCGCTTGGACTTCGACGTTTAGCTTGATACCTCAGCTACGATCTTGTGCCCTCGGCAGGATCTGGTAGATAGTCAGGCTTCTCAGCCTTTTTCATTTATAGATGTCTGTACCCAGACATGATAGCTTCCGCTTGTGCTTTGACTTGTATGCTCTGAGTGTTGGGTCATGAGACCCATGTTTGTAATATCTCGCTCCTCGGAGCCTATTGATTAAATACTTGAGTCGTAGAGTCATGTTGTGATGCCATGTTGTATTTGCACATATCGAGCATATTGTGTGTATGTTATTGAAATGCTTGGTATGTGTGGGATCTGACCATCTAGTTGTTTATCTTTAGTAGCCTCTCTTACCGGGAAATGTCTCCTAGTGTTTCCATTGAGCCTTGGTAGCTTGCTACTGCTCCGGAACACTTAGGCTGGCCGGCATGTGTCCTTCTTCGTTCCTGTGTCTGTCCCTTCGGGGAAATGTCACGCGATGAATACCGGAGTCCTGTTAGCCCGCTACAGCCCGGTTCACCGGAGTCCTGCTAGCCCAGTGCTACAGCCTGGATTCACTCGCTGATGACCGACACGTTCAATGCTGGGTCATGGATGCCTGTCCCTGTAAGCCTGTGCCACTTTGGGTTTACGACTAGTCATGTCAGCCCAGACTCTTTATCATATGGATGCTAGCGACATCATCATATACGTGAGCCAAAAGGCGCAAACGGTCCCGGGCAAAGGTAAGGCGACACCCGTGGGAATACCGTGCGTGAGGCCGCAAAGTGATATGAGGTGTTACATGCTAGATCGATGTGGCATTGAGTCGGGGTCCTGACAGCGTTGGTATCAGAGCTTGACTGCCTGTAGGATTACCAAGCCAAACTGGTCGAAGTTGAGTCTAGAAATTCTTAGTTATATGTAGGGGAATTGATTGTGGGATGGAACGTAAGGCTCCTTTTACTCCTTATACCTCATGCCCTTCTGATCTGAGTCATCTTATCTTTCCTACGGGGCTAAGGAACTAGGTCTTCTCACCTATCTATCAGGATCACGTGTTACTAATCCGTAGACTTATAGGATTGTTGGATTTAAGTCTCAGTTTAGTTCCTACTACTTCCGTATGTCAACTGTTGATCTCGAAACCTTGATATTGTGCTTCTGAGTGGTTATGCCACCAATTTTGTGAATGTCTCAAATCTTTTCTGAGCATTTACAGCCGTTATGCTGTCCGAGTCATTCCAGGTTTCTAAATAGTCTGATGCATTTGCAAAATCTTTTTCCTCTGGTTTCGATGCTCCTTTATGCCAGCTCAATCACACTAATTGTTGAGTTGAGGTATTCTATTGCCTTGACATTATGTTGGAGTTACTATTATGGCCCTAGGTGTTTAGGGAGTCACCTAGTAATCTAGCAATGTTTTGTGATCCCAGTGTGATGATTCTGGCTTTTATTCTCGAAAGCATCCCGTGATGCCATTTAGTAGTAGGTATTCCATCCCTGGGTTTTGAACCCGAGATTCACCCTACTTGCTTCATGTTGATAGTTTTGCCGTTCCTTTAGGTTATTAGTAATCTTTGCATTAGTCCTCGATGTTCGTGGTATTCCTTTCTTCCAAATACTATGAACCGCTTATGGCAGATGTTCCTCGCTGATCGAAAGATCACAATCAGAGTGCTCTCGATGGGTTCTCGATTCTACATTGTGACTCTGCCAGTTCTACCTTTCTGCATGGGTTATCCGGAAGAAATATGTGGAATTCGTTCGACATGCTAAACCATGCATCCACAACTCAGAAAATCGTATGTTCCTTTGAGTTGTCCCATCTTAGTTGTTTCCGACCCTCGTCTATCAATTGATAGACAAGAGTATGCGTGCGTTCGTTTATCGATGCCTAATACTCTTGTGGTCCGTCAAGCCATTCTATCGCAGAATGACTAGGAGAAACAAACTCCAGTACCTCTTCCATATCCAGGATTGGGTCAAAGAAGTTGTGCTCCGCAGATCAAATTGCTAATCCAGCCTTTGATTCTGTTCTACCTTGGAGTATTACCATCTTTTATATCGGGATTGTTATAGGAATTGCACACCATCCTATGAACTCTTGGTACAGTGATACTTCTCGCCATCATTACTCATTCCTCGGTTCCGTGTGGTTATAACCGGAATGTCGACAAGTGAATCGGATGTGTGAAATAAATACTCCTAGCAACCTTGTTGCTTGGTAGTTAAAGGACTATAATTTCATTCTTAGTGTGTTGGTTATTGAATCATCATTCTAAGATTGATCGTGCTACCTAGTCCATTCTCCTGGTTCACTCCTCGATCGATGAGTTAGGATTATTTCAAATCCTTGCTCTATTGATCATATCGCCTTGCCCAGAAAAGCAAGATTGTTCTCGAGCTTAGTAACATACCGGTGGTTCGTGATTTTCCGGATATCTTCTCGGAAGTATCACCAGGTTGTCGCCTGACCGCTATGTTGATCTCGTGATCAAGTTGGGTTCTTGTGAACCACCCTTTCTCCAAGAATCTGTGATGGATATCCCGGAGCTAGCTGGTTAAGCTAGACAACAACTTGGAGAGTTGGAAGATAAAAGCTTGTCTGACTTAGTTCATGTTAAGGGATATCTTTCTGTGTATGTGTGTGTTGAAGAAAGATGATATCTTCATTAATTGGTCCTTGTGATCAGTTGTTGGACCTATTGTCTTACCCCATCTGTAATTTGAGTATGGGCTATCATCCAATCAGACCAGAACCAACGATATTCGTAATGTTGTCTTACTCGTGGTTGATCCCTCGAGCATACACCATTATATCTTTTGGGTCTGACCAATGCTAACACTTGTTCTCTTAACTATGGAATTCCTTTTAAAAGGAAACCTAGATGAATTGTTGTTGAGCCCATTGGCAACATCCTTATCTCCTCCATGATTTTGTTGAACATTAAGCTAGCGTTGGAAACTTTTGAAAGCATTTCTTCATGCTAACTCATGAAGTATTTGTTTGATGAAAGGAGTGACTTCCTCTTATACACGTGCATTTGGTGAAAGTTGCCGCCGTGGATTTGAGAAAGTTAGTTTTGCTTCCTCTGGAATCATCCCAAGTCAGTCATGCATACGTGCGAAGTATTCTGTGGTCTGGAGATTTGCAACCTCCATTCTATATGTATATCCTAGCACACCAAGCCACTGATTGAGTTGTTCAAAGATAAAGGAGTCTGTCCAAGGTGAACTCTTTGGACTTCCACGCGTGGAGACTTCGATGTCATTAATGATGGTTCCCCACCTAAACTCGGTAGTGTTTTATTATAAGACTACCACGTGGTCATGTTTGTCTGGGACAGCGTGTTCACATGTTTGTAGCAGAACCAGCTCATGTTTTGGAGCTTGCTATCGTAGTTCATTCCCCGAGAATCTCGCAACGTCATCTCGTCGATTTGTGTTGCAAACTTTCATTTTTCTTCCTAGACTCGATGAGTCTGGAATATCCTGACACCAACCAGATCTGAATCTCAGGCAGATATGATGGTTTGGAACATTTCCCAAGAACTATAATATCGGTCCCTCGAAAACCGGTAAAGTGGATGTCGTGGCCAACACACCCAGCCGGAAGACCTGTTATTATAATATCTTGATTGAGGAAGTTGGCCACCTCCCCATAGGGATTTCGTAGGATTTACTCCCTAGTTGCCCCTATGGATTTTGAGATCCCGAAGTCCGACCTTTTACTTGATGTTCTAGATATCAAACCATATCTATGAATGGGTTACGCTAGCACATCAAGGAGAACATTAGAAGCGGAGTGCTAAATGTCTCTCGGTCGATCATCCAGATTTTGTTTCCTTGGCCTCGCCAAGGTGAAATCTAAGAAGGTGTTATCTTCCTTTGCATCGGCATCTTCCACCGGTATTCATCATGGTAGTAAGTCGTGTTGCCAGAATCCTTGACACGGATATTGGTAAAACCTTGATGACTATGGAAATGCTCAAGTTCTTGAGAGCACGCACAAGCGTTAGGTGTTACCATCGGCACTAGCTAGGTTTGCTCTCAACTTCCTCGGTTAATGCTATGACCTATTCAAACAGTGAATTCACTCTCTATTGTTGGGTTCTTCCCCAGTTACCAGAATCATTCCCAGCATTTGCATTTTGTTCCCAGCTTGCACCGCCAATGTGCCATTCTACCACGGGTCTCTTCCATTTACGGTGGTAAGCAAATTCATCCATTACGTTGTCTTCAACAAGGTAATCCACATCATCCAAGTCTGAGTATGCCATTCTACCGACCCCCGCCAATCGATTGCTGTGATTTGCCTTAGGCTGGTTTAAAGAGTTTCAATGATCTCTGAATCAAAAGTAATTCTTTTTGCCACTTAAGGGGATATCTCTACGAGTCACCTTCCCTAAGGTGTATTGTTATGGTATCATGGCAACTCAACTCCTCGCTACGTTAACAATCGTTTACCACCTTCTTAAGTGTGGAATTATTGTCCACCTAGTGAACCTTCGTCATCCGTTTCTTCCACCCCTCTTGATGTGTATCTCGTGTCTCAACCCGAGAGATGGTTCTATGTCTCATTTCGTGAGTTGTTCGACCTTCGAGAAGATCGATCCTTCTAGAGTTTACCTTTTCTCTTCTTGTCATGATTAGCTGGAGTTCTCAGAGCAAGACATCAAGACAATGATGGTGATCGAATCAACGTTCCTATGAAGTGCAACCTGGATCGTGAAGAGTATATTAGTCTGCGTTACCCTTCACCTTACCCTACGCTTGAATCTCGAGACGAGATTCTTGTTTAGTGGGGGTGAGTTGTCACATCCCTAGCTTTACCCTGGCCTTGGACTAGCTTGGTTGCTGCATCATGTTTAAATTCAAATGAAATTTGAATTGAGGAATTTTCAAAAGCCTCAGAAAACCTCTAAAAATAACCAACATTTAATTCTTCTCAAATGAATCCAAGAAAATGTTCCTGTTATTCTATAGAAATATTGGTAAGAGTTGTCACATCCCTAGCTTTACCCTGGCCTTGGACTAGCTTGGTTGCTGCATCATGTTTAAATTCAAATGAAATTTGAATTGAGGAATTTTCAAAAGCCTCAGAAAACCTCTAAAAATAACCAACATTTAATTCTTCTCAAATGAATCCAAGAAAATGTTCCTGTTATTCTATGGAAATATTGGTAAGAGGTAACATTCAAACCAATATTTTTGGAGTCACAGAAATATTTGTTTTGGCCATTTGAATTAATTCAATAACTAATTGCATTGGATTTATATTTTATATATAATTAATATATGTCCAATAATTCTGGAACATTTTATGTGGTTTGGTATATTTTAGTTCTAGCCACATAATTATTTTCAGGATTTTATTAAATGGTTTAGTATTTTTACTAAACCAAAACAAAACAGAACAAAATAGAAAACAGAAATATAAAATAGAAATAAGAGAGAGAGAAGGAAGTACCTGGCCTTACCCGTGCAGCCCACCAGGACCGGCCAAGCTAGGCCCAGCCCACCTCCTTCCCCCCTTGTCCTCTTCTTCCTCTGCCAGTAGGCAGAGGCGAGGCGTGGCGCGCGCCCAAAGAGCGCCGGCCACCTCCTGCTTCGCCGTGGCAGCCTCCCCGACTCCCTCGCGACGCCACGGAGACGCCCTCGCCCCCTGCACCTCCCTCTCTCCCCCTGGACCCCATTCCCTCCTCTGTTTCCCTCTCGCGCACACCACCGAGCGGAGCTCGCCGCCATCGTCGCCGTACCCATGGCCACCGGCCACCCCTAGCCTCACCGACGCCCCAGGACGCTCCGCCGGTCCTCCCTCGACCTCCTCGTCGTGTCACGCGACCAGAAGAGCCCCGGAACGCCACCCCCGACGTTTTCCCCTCGCCGGCCGCCGAGGATCTTCTCCGTCGATTCGGCCACTCCGGCGCGCCCCCGAGCCGGCTAACCATCCCTACGGCACCGCTGTGAGCTCCTACGCCTCCCCTCCCTCTTTCCCCCTTCGATTGCGCCCTGTAGCCGCCGCCCCACGAGCACCAGAAGCCGCCGTCCGCCATGGCCGGTGAGCTCCGTGCTCCCGAGCTTCTCCGCCTGCGCTCGTTGCCTCCGGGTGTTCCTGGTGACCCCAGCATCCCGTAGAGCCCATCGGCCGCGCCCGCCGTGCCGTGTAACGCCGAAACCGAGCACGCCCGAGCTCCGGCCGCCGCTGCCGAGCTCGAGGCCATCGTCTCCGGCCGCCCTAGCTGCTGCTGCTTGTTGAAATGGGCGCGGGTGAGCTCCAGCTCCCCGTAGCCGCTCTCCTCCGTCCATTTGGACGCCGGAGGAGCGAGCCCGCGCCCTCCGCCGCGCCTGTTGCCACCGGCGACGAGCCGCCGGCGGGTTAGGCCCTGCTGACCAGGGGTTTGACCCCCCCTGGGTCGATGACAGGTGGGGCCAGCCCCCCCTGTTAATTAGTTAGTTTATTTTAATTTAATTACCCCCCCTACTGACACTGACATGTGGGCCCTAGTGCCCTAATCCTTAATTAAACTAAAATAAACCCCCCTGTTTAACCTGTGACGCTGACATATGGGTCCCACAGGTCAGGTTTGACCTGGAGGCGCCCTGTTGACCTGCTGACGTCATGATGATGTCAGGCTGACGCAATAAGTATTTTCTGGAATTTAAATAATCTTAAATGATTTAATAATTCCAGAAAATAGCTAAAACTTCAATAAATCATAGAAAATTAACCGTAACTCCAAATTAAATAATTTATATATGAAAAATTATCAGAAAAATTCAAGGAATCCATCTGTACCATTTTCATGCATGTTAGAACAACTTATAGATGCTGTTTAGCACAAATCATATAAAGGGCATTTAAATAATCACATATGGAGTTTGAATTTGAATCTTGTATTCAAACCAACTTCATTTAATCTGTTGCTAGTTGCATTAGCCCAAAACACATTCATTTTGCCATGTCATGATCATGCATCATATTGTGCATTGCATTGATTGTGTTCCCTTCCGTGTTGCCGGTATTTGTCCCCTCTCGATAGACGTGATACCGATGATGCGATCGTTGACACTGATGAAGACTCAATGTTATCTTCAGAAGTGCCAGGCAAGCAAAACCCCCCCCCTTGTTCATTCCGATACAATCCTACTCTCTCGCTCCTGCTCTCTTTTACTGCATTAGGACAACATCGATTCATCTGTTACTTGCTGCGGTAGCTGAACCCCTTTATCCTTTGCATGACCTGTCATTGCCACAGTAAATAGATGAAACCCACTAGCATGAGTAGGAGTTGTTTGAGCCTTGTTGTGCCTACTCATTCATGCTTGTTTGTCATGCCTGCTACTGCTTAGAGTTGTGTCAGGTCTGATTCATCGGGGATGAATCAGAGGCGTGTGAACATGTCCTACTGTGTGTGAGCTAAGTGTGTGAACACGATTTGGTAAAGGTAGCGGTGAGAGGCCATGTAGGAGTACATGGTGGGTTGTCTCATTGCAGCCGTCCTCAGGAACTGAGTTCTGTGTTTGTGATCCATGATTCAGCTACTACCACGCATTGGGCCCGAAACCAATGGACCCTCTCGGCTTCTGGATCACCCTTGTCCTCTGTCCAGGAGTTGCAAGTAGTTTCTGGTGTTTGTAGTATGCTGGAGGCCGTGCGCAGCGCTGACCGTAGGGGTGGGCTGTGATGCGGTAGGCACGTGGCACGGTGTACCGGGCGCCCGTTTGGTGTCTCGGGAACCCTGTTCACATCGTTTGGGGCTGTGAGCGAAACTCCGGCCGGATCTCCTCATGGATGGAACCCGAATAGGCGATAAACCTGGACTAGAGACTTGAGTGTTTAGGCAGGCCGTGGCCGACACCCACGTTGGGCTTCCGCTTGAAGGTTGCCGAGTACATGTCGTGTAAACGGCGGTAAGTGGTGAGAGCGTGTGTGAAGAAGTACACCCCTGCAGGGTTAACATCAACTATTCGAATAGCCGTGTCCGCGGAAAAGGACTTCTGGGTTGCTTATATCAGTTCATAGACAAGTGAAAGTGGATACTCTAAAATACGCAAGATAAGCGTGAGTGCTATGGATGGCGTTCTCGTAGGGAGACGGGAGCGGATCCATAGTGGTGTATTGATATGGTGAATATGTGGACTCGTGTGCGCCACCTCAAAAGAGTTACTTGCAGTCATAGTTCAGGATAGCCACCGAGTCAAAGCTGGCTTGCTGCAGTCAAACTCCACCATCCCCTTTGTTGATAATGATGCATGTGTAGATAGATCTGATGTAAGTCTTGCTGGGTACATTTGTACTCACGTTTGCCTATTTTATGTTTTTGCAGAGAGACTTCAGTCTCACTAGTAGTTCCGCTTGGACTTCGACGTTTAGCTTGATACCTCAGCTACGATCTTGTGCCCTCGGCAGGATCTGGTAGATAGTCAGGCTTCTCAGCCTTTTTCATTTATAGATGTCTGTACGCAGACATGATAGCTTCCGCTTGTGCTTTGACTTGTATGCTCTGAGTGTTGGGTCATGAGACCCATGTTTGTAATATCTCGCTCCTCGGAGCCTATTGATTAAATACTTGAGTCGTAGAGTCATGTTGTGATGCCATGTTGTATTTGCACATATCGAGCATATTGTGTGTATGTTATTGAAATGCTTGGTATGTGTGGGATCTGACCATCTAGTTGTTTATCTTTAGTAGCCTCTCTTACCGGGAAATGTCTCCTAGTGTTTCCATTGAGCCTTGGTAGCTTGCTACTGCTCCGGAACACTTAGGCTGGCCGGCATGTGTCCTTCTTCGTTCCTGTGTCTGTCCCTTCGGGGAAATGTCACGCGATGAATACCGGAGTCCTGTTAGCCCGCTACAGCCCGGTTCACCGGAGTCCTGCTAGCCCAGTGCTACAGCCTGGATTCACTCGCTGATGACCGACACGTTCGATGCTGGGTCATGGATGCCTGTCCCTATAAGCCTGTGCCACTTTGGGTTTACGACTAGTCATGTCAGCCCGGACTCTTTATCATATGGATGCTAGCGACATCATCATATACGTGAGCCAAAAGGCGCAAACGGTCCCGGGCAAAGGTAAGGCGACACCCGTGGGAATACCGTGCGTGAGGCCGCAAAGTGATATGAGGTGTTACATGCTAGATCGATGTGGCATTGAGTCGGGGTCCTGACACTTATACCAACCTTTTGCTGTTTTTTTGTGTGGGTAAACCAACCTTTTGCTGTAAGGGCGCATGTAAAATGAAGCGATCACACTATTACCTTAAGGACATGTCTAACCAGTGTTATAGTTAATCTAATGCCTCCAGTGATAAGATGCAATTAAACCGTGTTACAAATGGCACTCCTGCTGTTTTCCCCAGTATGATAAGTAAGTTGCTCCTTTACGCCGCTGAGTGTCCTGGTGTCCCCATGATCCCATGCCCTTAAACCAACTCTTTAGCTGCTGTTGATTTACTGTGTCTGGTAAACAAGCAATGCCACCATTAAAGTAATCCCATATCTGAGGAATCTCATTGTTGATCGTAATGCTTCTGGTAACATGAAGCATTGCTGACGTTTTAAAATTTCTACTGTCCTTGCGTGATTGCCATGAACATAATTAAGATGCTTCTTTTCATTTTGTATATGTTTCAGATATTCTTATTGACTAGCAACTGTTTACTTTCTATCATTTTGTGCAGATAGGGATATCCATTTCACCTTGTTGCTATTGTGACCTTTTGGTGAACTGCACAAAACAGTTTTTTTTGGAATGAGTGTCTTGTGCAGTTCAAATAAAATGTCATGTGGGCAACATCTCTCAATTTTGGTGGAACTGCACAAAATGGTTAAACTAAAGTGAAACCATGCTCTCCTGTCTCCTTGTTTGTGCTATGCAAACATGCTGTTGCAAATAGGAATACTCTACTACAGATGTTGTGACGGTCAAGAGCAGCATCTCTCAATTTTGGTGGAACTGCACAAAATGGTTAAACTAAAGTGAAAACATGCTCTCATGTCTCCTTGTTTGTGCTATGCAAACATGCTGTTGCAAACAGGAATACTCTACTAAAGATGGTGTGACGGTCAAGAGCAACATCTCTCAATTTTGGTGGAACTGCACAAAATGGTTCAACTAAAGCGAAATCATGCTCTCCTGTCTCCTTGTTTGTGCTATGCAAACATGTTGTGCAAACATGAATACTCTACTACAGATGTTGTGACGGTCAAGAGCATTCACCAAGTTCTTCGATTGTATGACATGGCTAGCCAAGATGGATTTAATCCCGATATTCACTTTATCAAAAGGCTCTAATGGGTTGGTTCTGAATCTTCCAAGCTAGGAATTAGTGAGATGTGTAGGCATCTTTGTTGTGATTATTACCTGAATCTTATTTGTTGGTTCTGAATCTTGCAAGCTGGGAATCAATGAGACGTGTAGGCATCTTTGTTGTACTTATTATTTGGATCTTATTTGTTGGTTCTGAATCTTGCAAGCTGGGAATCAATGAGATGTGTAGGCATCTTTGTTGTACTTATCATTTGGATCTTATTTGTTGGTTCTGAATCTTGCAAGCTGGGAAACACGGCATGATGATGCAGAGGACAACAACCATAACAAACAATTCAAACTTGGTAGTATTATCTTTGTGAAAGTGCGACAAATGTGTTGATCGTGTGCGTCCTGAGAATAATAATTCTATTTTTTGTGCATGTTGATCCCGTGGCACTGATAGAACGAGCCAATGCATTGCTTGTTTTAAGTATAAATTTCTACTAAAGCTAATTAAATTTAGGTAAAGTGACCACTAACTCCTGTTATTACAGTACCAATACAGACCCGCTCGTGAACCGACGTGTGGCCGGAGTAGGTTTCTTAATGGAGATGTTTGAATGCGCCGAGGGTGCATCTTCTCCGGGCATACAGCGGACGAGGGAGGGGTAGTAACTGTTGTCGCCTATACACACTCAGCTTACTGTTGAATCCAATTCCCCAAGAGCTGAAAAACGAACTGCTGATGCCGCCTACACACTCGTTCACTCGAAGAGACTCCAATGGCGATCCGACGGGTGAGCCTGTTCGATATGGACTTCAGCAAGGAGTTAGTTCACCGTCCAGTCCTATGGCTGCACCAAGTTGAATGTGATGTACACCAACAATACGAACTCGGTGAAGCTCTGCCTCGCCTCAGTCCTATGGCTGCACCAGGGTCTGGAGCATTCGCCCGTTTCATCGGCAGCGCCGACTGCACCTTCGCTACGATGGAGAGAACGAAGAACGCGACGATTCGGCCATCTGGTGCAACAAGCTTGTCGACATCCAGAAGCAATACAAGACCATCATCAACGGGCAGGAGAAGGACTCCGTGGTTGACCTCGCTAAGCCATCATTGACCCTTGATATGCCAACATGAAAGAAGACGACCTGAACACGTGGGAGGTACCTCTGAATCTAGCCTACATAACCTACGCGGCCAAGGACGCATACGCATGCTACGACATGTACAGGCAGATCTTGGACATGAGGGCTTGTCTGCTTCCCGTAACCGACGAGTACACGGACAGCCGCAGCGTCATGATCAAGCGTGCCAGGAAGGTCTAGATGTTGTACTTTATCTGTTTATAAGCACCTTTATCATCTGAGTGTTTCATGCATTAGCCTATGTGTCATAATTATCTGTTTTGTCCGAAAAATTTCTTTTAAGAACCCATTAACCTGATTGCTTTTTTAGTGGCTATTTGCTAATGTATGTAAACTAGTTCACTTGTCCGTAAAAAAAACTAGTTCACTCGGCTGCCGTGCTTTGAATCTCCTTCCTCCCAACATATTCCTCTCCTCAGGTGGACCCAAAAGGTCTCTGAATTTTCTCCCACTTTCTTTTTCGATGTAAACTGAGTTTTCTCCCAGTATTTTCCCCTAGAACCAACTCAACTGTCCCACATCTAGCCTAAAAAATAATAATACCCCACATACTATTAACTCATCAAATTAAAATGATATTTTATTTCGTAAGTTGAAAGTTCTTACAAAATAATAATAATAATTGTTTATATATAACTTGCCAAGTTAACTCCGTCTAGCCCAACATGATATTGACGTGCAAAATGATATTGACGTGATTGCGCACATAAGCTTGCAAAGATTTTACTGACGTGCAATCATGTGTTTATGTTTTTATAACATTTCTCCGTCTAGCCCAACATGATATTAAACGGCAAGTCTGCGGATTTCGAGAAAAATGCAAATGGGATTTAAACGGGCTGCATAGATGCTACATCATTGTTTCACCCAGCCCACCAAATGGACTAAAAAACAAATGGACTGGCTGACATGTGGGCCAGTAGGTCGAAGCCTAAGAAGGCGTTGGATTTACATCCAACGGCCGGCATTCTTCTTCAATCTCTCGTCTTCTCCCCCCAGCGCTGCCGGAACCGCCTGCTCCAGCCTTGAGCGTCCAGCGGCGTTGTTTTGCGCTCCTCAGCGAAACGCTACCCCGCTGACGGCCAGGCCATCCCTCCACTCCGCACCTCCTGTTATTCTCTGCTGAGTGTAGGCCCACCCCGCACCCGAACCAGTCAAGTTTCCCACTCCTCTCCGTCCGCGACTCCAGTGCCGTGTCTTCCCCATCTGTGGGTCGTTCCAGTCTGGGGCCTTGCCGTCGTCCACCGCCTCGGTGCGCTCGGCGCGGCGTGATAAACATACGAGAGTCATCGGAAGAGGACTGTACGTGCACTGTACGTGGGAAGGCCTTATGTATTTCGCGAATAAAACGTCCCCCCCGCTGATAGGTCGGACACACCAGCTATATCTTCGCACGCAAGGAAGTGCCTCCTCATTACGCACCAAAAAATGAATACCCCCTGCTAGCTAGGACCCACCATAGTGGGTGGCTGACTTGTGGGCCTACTAAGTTGACGTGGACGGAGGGCTTTGTCAACTTAGTCAATATGAACGACTCTAGCTCCAGTGACCGTACGATGTCCATCCAACGGCCATAGTGCTTATTCAACCTCTGGTCTTCTTGCTCCAGCCGCCAAAAGCAACGCCGGTCGTGCCGCGTGCTCTTGCCTCTCATGGCCGACTGTGATGCCGTGGAGGCCTCACCGCCCCCTACTACTCCCACCGCTGGCCCAGGGTATCCCTCTACTCACCCACACCCCCTGTTATTCTGCGACGACAGCAGCCTCACGCCGCAGTCGAACCAGTGAACCCTCGTACTCCTCTCGGCGTGGGCATCCACTGCCGCGTCTTCCCCGGCTCCTTGTCGTCCCCTTCCTAGGCCTCGCCATCGTCCACTGCCTTGGTGCTATCGGCACGACATGGTCAATGTGGTCAACAACTGACTTCCATTGGAAGAGTACTGTACGTGGAAAGGCTGACAGCTGGGTCCAAGGCCACAGCCCAGTTTTTTTGTGATTTGCCAAGTAAGTCGCTTTGTCAGGCCTGTTGGGCTGCAAATCTTTCAAGACGAGGAGAGCTTCATTCGTCTGGCCGAGAAAATGGCCTATCAGCAATGAGAAATGGGCTGTACATTTTTAAAACACATCAAACCGGCAATTAGTTTCAAATATCTTTTTTTCATTTCGAGATTTTAAATTACATTAATTTTTATGCATGGAGAATTTGTTGGATTTTATATTGATATACATTTATTTTTAAAATCAGTTTGAATGTGAGTCCAAATTTCGGGATTAAAAACAGTTCGGACCGCACCGAAATATGCAAAATTTCGTATATTTTTTTAACCGTGGCCACAATATGGGTTGTAATGCTAACAAAAAGAATATGGGCTCCAAACAAAACCTTAAGCATTAGCAAATGGGCTGTAAATTATTAGAAATAATGGTAGATGGGTTGTATGCTATTTTCCACAGATTTGAGGCTTTCCTAAAAAAAGGTTGACGCACAAGCAGTGACTGTTGGATGGCCATCCAACGGCCGTCGTGCTTCTTCAATCTCTACTCTTCCTGCTCCAGCCGCTCAAACAAGCGCCGGCGGGACTGCCTGCTCCCTCCTCCCCACGGCCGGCTGTGCTGCCGTGCAGGCCTCACCGCCCCACCGTACTCCCATCGCTGGCCTAGCCATCCCTATACTCACCCACACCTGCTGTTATTCTCCGGCGACGGCAGACGAACCAGTAAACCCTCGTTCAGTCGTACTCCCATCCGTGTGGGAAACAACTGCGGAGTCTTCCCTGCGTCCGTGTTGTTCCCTTCCTAGGCCTCACCGTCATCCACCGCCCTGATGCTCTCGGCGCGGCCTAGTCAACATGGTCAACGACCGACATGCATCTGAAGTGGACTGTACGTGGAGAGGCCGACAGCTGGGTCCACGGCCGCATGCAAGGAAATGCGTCCTTATTACGTGCAAAATAATGATTCTTCCACCTACATCGGGGACCCACCGAAAGGGCCTCAGTATTTCACGAAAAAAATGTTACCGCTACTGACAGCTCGGACCCACCAGCTATATCTTCGCACGCAAGGAAGTGCCTCCTTATTACGCACAAAAAAATGAATACTCCCCCTGTTAGCTGGGACCCAGTATAGAGGCAGGCTGAATTGTGGGCCTACTAAGTTTACGGGGATGGAGGGCTTTGTCAACTTAGTCAATATGCACGATTCTAGCTCCAGTGACCGTACGATGTCCATCCAATGGTCGTAGTGCTTCTTCAACCTCTGGTCTTCTTGTTCCAGCCGCCCAAACCAGCGCCGGTCGTGCCTCGTGCTCCTGCCTCCCGTGGCTGGCTGTGATGCGACGGAGGCCTCACCGCCCCCTACTACTCCCACCGCTGGCCAGGCCATCCCTCTACTCACCCACACCCCCTGTTATTCTGCGGCGACGGCAGCCTCACACTGCAGCAAACCAGTGAACCCTCATACTCCTCTACGCGTGGGCATCCACTACCGCATCTTCCCCGGCTCCGCGTCGTCCCCTTCCTAGGCCCTCGCCGTCGTCCACCGCCCTGGTTCTCTCGGCGTGGTGTGGTTAACATGGTCAAGGAACGGCTTCCATCGGACGTGGACTGTACGTGGAGAGGCTGACAGCTGGGTCCACGGCCGCAGCAAGGAAGTGCCTCCTTATTACACGCAAAATAATTATTCCTCCACCTGACAGCGGGGACCCACCGGACGGGCCACCATATTTCGCGAAAAAACGTTTCCCCCTGACTACTGGGACCCACCAGCTACACCTTCGCACGCAAGGAAGTGTGTTTGGGCAAAAAACGATTCGCCCCCTGACTGCTGGGACCCACCAGCTACATCTTCGCACGCAAGGAAGTGCGTCCGGGCAAAAAAACAAAATGATTCGCCCCCCTGACTACTGGGACCCACCAGCTACATCTTCGCACGCAAGGAAGTGCCTGACAGTCGGGACCCACCTGGTCGAAGCGTACGTAGCGTTGTCATTTTGGTTGCGAACGTATACGTACATACTGGTTGATGTAGAGGCGCGCACGTGTCGTAGATGTAGAGGCGCGCACATGTCGTAGTAGAGGCGCGCACGTAGCATGTACACGTACGTACAACGGCGAGGGTGCAAGAAAGAAAATACGGCCACATACATACATACGGGCAGGGTCTCTAACGCCTATCGCGCATACATACATGGCTGGGTTGGAACGGAGAAACAACGTCGTCGTCGTGTTCATGGGGAGCCAACCGGCTGGGTCGGAACGGAATGCGTGGTCGTGTTCATCGGGAGGGCTTGGACAGAACAGGCGATGGAAACGAGGCCTGGCGTACCGCACAACGGAGGAAACGGCCTTGTGTTCGACCGGCCACGTTCGAAACGGGGTCCTGTTGATCCGGAGGGGCCTGGCGTACCACAAAACAGAGGAAACGGACTGCCTACGGTCGAAACGGGGGTCCTGTTGATCGGGAGGGGTGTGGCGTACCGCAAAATGGAGGAAACGGACCTCCTATGGTCGAAATGGGGGTCCTGTTCATCGGGAGGGGTGTGGCGTACCGCAAAACGGACGAAACGGACTTGTGTTGGAGCGCTACGGTCGAAACAGGGGGGGAGGGGTGTGGCGTACCGCAAAACGGGACTCCACGGGATACTGTTGATCTCCATCGTCGACCTCCTCCAGCCTCCACGGGCTATCGTCGACCTCCTCCAGCCTCCACAGGCTCCTGTTCATCCAGGCTCCACCGCGCGCTACTCCACCGGCTACTGTTCAACCACCCCCTCCACGGGCACCCCTCCACCGTCTACTGTTCATCCAGCCCTCCACACCACGGGGTCCTGTTCAACCACCCCTCCACGGCCACCCCTCCACCGTCTACTGTTCATCCAGCCCTCCACACCACGGGGTCCTGTTCAACCACCCCTCCACGGCCACCCCTCCACCGTCTACTGTTCATCCATCCCTCCACAGCACGGGTTCCTGTTCATCCAGAGGCAACACCACCACTCACTGTTCATCCAAACCCCCCCGCAACGCTCACTATTCATCCAATCGATCGGCTTCAGTTAGCAGCAGTAGCGAAGGAATCGCTCCATCGGGTTCAGTTAACAGCCATCGATCGATCCCTCGGGTTCAGTAACACGTAGCCTACAGTGCAATCGCTCGGGTTCAGTTAGAGCCCAACGCCTCGCTCGGCTTCAGTTAGAGCCAACACCTCGCACACACGCGCGTACCTGTACGAGAGAAACGCGCATCGCTCTCCCACCGTAACCGACAACTCCCTGAAATTTTCCTCCCCCTCGCTTCTACCACGGTTTTTTTCCGTCATGGACGTCCCAAAGAATGTCATGCAGCTGCGTCTTCGGCCCGCCCAGGACGAAAAGCCCATTTTCTGTCATGATTTTTTGTCATAGAAGTAGGAGCCCACTACATCTATGATGATACCGGGTTTTGTCACAATTATCATCATAGAAGTGTCATATGTATGACAGAAAAATTTTCGTTCGGCCCAAAATGTCATGGATGTGTCTTTTTTAGTAGTGAGGGTACGAAACCACCTCAAAGTTATCCTTTCTGATCGATCTATTCAAGAGTCCGTAGTAAAATAACATGAAGCTATTGTTTCCGTTCAATCTATCATAGAGTTCGTACTAGAATAACACCTTAAGATACAAATCAACCAAAACCCTAATGTCACCTAGGTACTCCAATGTCACCTCAAGTATCCATGGGTATGATTATACGATATACATCACACAATCTCAGATTCATCTATTAAACCAACACAAAGAACTTCAAAGAGTGCCCCAAAGTTTCTATCGGAGAGTCAAGACTAAAACGTGTGCCAACCGCTATGCATAAGTTCACTGAACCCGCAAGTTGATCACCAAAACATACATCAAGTAGATCACGTGAATATCCCATTGTCACCACAGATAAGCACGGCAAGACATACATCAAGTGTTCTCAAATCCTTAAAGACTCAATCCGACAAGATAACTTCAAGGGGAAAACTCAATTCATCACAACAGAGTAGAGGGGGAGAAAAATCATAAGATCCAACAATAATAGCAAAGCTTGCAATACATCAAGATCGTATCATCTCAAGAACATGAGAGAGTGAGATCAAACACATAGCTACTGGTACATACCCTCAGCCCCGAGGGTGAACTTCTCCCTCCTCGTCATGGAGAGTGCCGGGATGATGAAGATGGCCACCTGTGATGGATTCCCCCTCCGGCAGGGTGCCGGAACGGGCTCCCGAGAGGTTTTTGGTGGCTACAAAGGCTTACGGCGGTGGAACTCCTGATCTATGGTGTTCCTTGATGTTTTTGGGGTATATGGATATATATAGGCAAAAGAAGTCGGTCACGGGAACCACGAGGGGCCCACGAGGGTGGGGGCGCGTCCAGGGGGTAGGGCGTTCCCTGGACCCTCGTGGATTCCTTGAAGCTTCCCTGACGTCTACTCCAAGTGTCCTGGATTGCGTTTGTTCCAAAAATAACTCTCCCTAAGGTTTCATTCTGTTTGGACTCCGTTTGATATTCCTTTTCTTCGAAACACTGAAATAGGCAAGAAAACATCAATTTGGGTCGGGCCTCCGGTTAATAGGTTAGTCCCAAAAATAATATAAAAGTGTATAATAAAGCCCATTAAACATCCAAAATAGATAATATAATACCATGGAACAATCAAAAATTATAGATACGTTGGAGACGTATCACCGTACATTCTCATAGGCCATCTTTTAACTTTTTGTCATGCCATCTTTTAACTTTTTCTTTAAACAGTTTGGCATTCTCATAGGCCTGGGTTCTCCACTCATCAAGTTAGCTTATGTCAAATAACCTCTTCTCATCGACAAGTTTGAAATCATAATTGAGTTCTTTAATGGTCCAATATGCCTTATGTTCTAGTTCGAGAGGTAAGTGACATGCTTTTCCATAAACCATTTTATATGGAGACATACCCATAGGGTTTTTATATGCAGTTCTATAAGCCCATAATGCATCATCAAGTTTCTTGGACCAATTCTTTCTAGATCTATTAACAGTCTTTTGCAAAATCAATTTGAGCTCTCTGTTACTCAGTTCTACTTGGCCACTAGATTGTGGGTGATATGGGGATGCAATTCTATGATTAACATCATACTTAGCAAGCATTTTACGAAAAGCACCATGAACAAAATGTGAGCCACCATCAGTCATTAGGTATGTAGGGACTCCAAACCTCGGAAAAATAACTTCTTTAAGCATCTTAATAGAGGTGTTATGATCAGCACTACTAGTTGGGATAGCTTCTACCCACTTAATAACGTAATCAACAGCAACTAAAATATGTGTATACCCATTAGAGGAAGGAAACGGTCCCATATAATCGAAGCCCCAAATGTCAAATGGTTCAATAACAAGAGAATAATTCATAGGCATTTCTTGACGTCTACTAATGTTACCAATTCTTTGACATTCATTGCAATACAAGACAAACTTACAGGCATCTTTGAAGAGAGTAGGCCAATAAAAACCGGATTGCAATACCTTATGTGCAGTTCTGTCTCCAGCGTGGTGTCCTCCATAAGCCTCGGAGTGACACTTGCGTAGGATCTGTTCCTGTTCATGCTCAGGTACACAACGTCTAATAACACCATCTACTCCTTCTTTATAAAGGTGTGGGTCATCCCAGAAGTAATGTATTAAATCATAGAAAAACTTTTTCTTTGCTGATATGTGAAACTAGGTGGTATAAGTTTAGCAACAATGTAATTAGCATAATCAGCATACCATGGAGCAGTACGAGAAGCATTTATGACAGCTAATTGTTTGTTAGGAAATCTATCATCAATAGGTAGTGGGTCATCAAGAACATTCTCTAACCTAGACAAGTTGTCTGCAACGGGGTTCTCAGCTCCCTTTCTATCAATAATATGCAAATCAAATTCTTGTAGCAAGAGAACCCATCTAATAAGTCTAGGTTTAGCATCTTTCTTTTCCATAATATATTTAGTAGCAGCATGATCAGTGTGAACAGTTACTCTTGAGTCAACAATATAAGGTCTAAACTTATCACAAGCAAATACAACTGCTAAAAATTCCTTTTCAGTAGTAGCATAATTTCTCTGGGCACTGTCTAGAGTTTTACTAGCATATTGAATAACATTTAGTTTCTTATCAACTATTTGTCCTAAAACAGCACCTATGGCATAATCACTAGCATCACATAATTTCAAAGGGTAAATTCCAATCAGGTGGCTGAACAATAGGTGCAGAAATCAAAGCTTTCTTAAGTATTTCAAATGCTTCTACACAATCATCATCAAAGACAAAAGGAATATCTTTTTGTAATAGATTAGTCAGAGGCCTAGAAATTTTAGAGAAGTCCTTAATGAATCTCCTATATAAACTAGCATGACCAAGGAAACTTCTTATACCTTTAATGTCCTCGGGACATGGCATATTTTCAATAGCATCAACTTTAGCTTTATCAAATTCAATACCTCTTTCAGAAATTTTATGCCCCAAGACAATGCCTTCATTAACCATAAAGTGGCACTTCTCCCAATTCAAGACAAGATTAATTTCTTCACATCTCTGCAAAACTCAATCAAGGTTGCTCAAGCATTCATCAAAAGAAGATCCATAAATGGAGAAATCATCCATGAAAACCTCAAGAATCTTTTCACAAAAGTTAGAGAATATAGCCATCATGCATCTTTGATAGGTAGCAGGTGCATTACATAAACCAAAAGGCATACGTCTATAAGCAAAAGTACCGAAAGGGCAAGTAAAAGTGGTCTTTTCTTGATCCTCTTTTGACACAGGTATTTGAGAGAAACCAGAGTAAACATCTAGAAAGCAAAAATGAGTATGTTTGGATAATCTTTCTAGCATTTGATCAATAAAAGGCAAAGGGTAATGATCCTTTTTAGTAGCTTTATTTAATTTGCAGAAATCAATTACCATCCTATAACCTGTAACAATTCTTTGTGGGATCAATTCATCTTTATCATTAGGAACAACAATAATACCTCCCTTCTTAGGGACACAATGGATAGGACTTACCCGCTGACTATCAGCAACGGGATAAATTATACCTGCCTCCAGGAGCTTTAATATTTCTTTTCTTACCACTTCTTTCATCTTAGGATTTAACCATCATTGGTGATCAACAACTGGTTTGGCGTCTTTCTCCAGTTTTATTTCGTGTTGGCATAGAGTGGGACTAATGCCCTTAAGATGATCAAGAGCATATCCAATAGCAGCACGATGCTTCTTCAGAGTTTTCAATAATTTCTCCTCTTCATGCTCTGAAAGGTTAGCACTAATAATAATAGGATATATCTTCTTTTCATCAAGATAAGCATATTTAAGAGTATCAGGTAATGGTTTAAGCTCAAACACGGGATCACCCTTGGGTGGAGGAGGATCCCCTAGAATTTCAACAGGCAAGTTGTGTTTCAAAATAGGTCCCTGTTTAAACAATACTTCATCAATCTCCCGTCTTTCATTCATAAACATATCATTTTCATGGTCTAGCAAATATTGTTCTAAAGGATCTTTAGGAGGCACGGCATTAGAAGCAAGACCAATAATTTCATCCTTACTAGGAAATTCTTTATCATGGGGTTGTCTATGAAATTTAACGAAATTAAACTCATGAGACATATCCCCCAAACCAATAATAACAACATCCTTTTTGCAGTCTATCCTAGCATTAACAGTATTCAAGAAGGGTCTACCAAATATAATGGGACAAAAGTCATCTTTGGGGGAACCAAGAACAAGAAAATTAGCGGGATATTTAACTTTCCCACACAAGACTTCAACATCTCTAACAATCCCAACTGGTGAAATAGTATCTCTATTGGCAAGTTTAATTGTAACATCAATTTCTTCTATCTCAGCAGGTGCAATATCATGCATAATTTCTTTGTATAAGGAATGATGTATCGCACTTGCACTAGCACCCATATCACATAAGCCATGATAACAATGA
Organism: Triticum aestivum; assembly: GCF_018294505.1. NCBI lineage: Eukaryota > Viridiplantae > Streptophyta > Magnoliopsida > Poales > Poaceae > Triticum > Triticum aestivum. The sequence continues at coordinate 650,692,861 of NC_057813.1, forward strand.
TCACCTATTTTAACAGAAATAACAGGCATGCCTACAACATGTCTATGTTTATTTCTAGTATTGGGTCTAGCAATTCTAGCAGCTTCATCATAGAAGTAAATAACATGCCCATCAATATTATCAGCCAAGAGATCTTTAACCATAGCAATACTAGGTTCAACTTAAATTTGCTCAGGTGGTGTAGGTGTTCTAGTATTACTCTTACGAACCACAGTTGAAGCTTTAGAATGACCTTATCCTAACAGGGAAAGGTTGTTTCTCTATATAGGTAGTAGGAACAATAGGATCATTATTAGTAATAGTCTATTCTTCAACTTTAACATGTGCAACTACTTTTACTTCAATGGGAGGATTATATTTAAACCACTTCTCCTTAGGGAGGTCAACATGAGTAGCAAATGATTCATTGAAAGAAGCTACTATCTCAGAGTCAAGTCCATATTTAGTGCTAAATTCACGGAAAACATCGGTATCCATAAAAGATTTGTGACGCCCCCGATTCAATCGTACACTAATCATGCACGCAAACGTGTACGATCAAGATCAGGGACTCACGGGAAGATATCACAACACAACTCTAAAACATAAATAAGTCATACAAGCATCATAATATAAGCCAGGGGCCTCGAGGGCTCGAATACAAGTGCTCGATCATAGACGAGTTAGCGGAAGCAACAATATCTGAGTACAGACATAAGTTAAACAAGTTTGCCTTAAGAAGGCTAGCACAAACTGGGATACAGATCGAAAGAGGCGCAGGCCTCCTGCCTGGGATCCTCCTAAACTACTCCTGGTCGTCGTCAGCGGCCTGCACGTAGTAGTAGGCACCTCCAGTGTAGTAGGAGTCGTCGTCGACGGTGGCGTCTGGCTCCTGGGCTCCAGCATCTGGTTGCGACAACCAGGTAGAAGGGAAAGGGGAAAAAGGGGGAGAAAAGCAACCGTGAGTACTCATCCAAAGTACTCGCAAGCAAGGAGCTACACTACATATGCATGGGTATATGTGTAAAGGGCCATATCAGTGGACTGAACTGCAGAATGCCAGAATAAGAGGGGGATAGCTAATCCTGTCGAAGACTACGCTTCTGGCAGCCTCCGTCTTGCAGCATGTAGAAGAGAGTAGACTGAAGTCCTCCAAGTAGCATCTCCAAGTAGCATCAGCATAGCATAATCCTACCCGGCGATCCTCCCCTCGTCGCCCTGTGGAAAAGCGATCACCGGGTTGTCTGTGGAACTTGGAAGGGTGTGTTTTATTAAGTATCCGGTTCTAGTTGTCATAAGGTCAAGGTACAACTCCAAGTCGTCCTGTTACCGAAGATCACGACTATTCGAATAGATTAACTTCCCTGCAGGGGTGCACCACATAACCCAACACGCTCGATCCCATTTGGCCGGACACACTTTCCTGGGTCATGCCCGGCCTCGGAAGATCAACACGTCGCAGCCCCACCTAGGCACAACAGAGAGGTCAGGACGTCGGTCTAAATCCTATGCGCGCAGGGGTCTGGGCCCATCGCCCATTGCACACCTGCACGTTGCGAGGGCGGCCGGAAGCAGACCTAGCCTCCCTAATACAAGAGCAGGCGTTACCGGTCCAATCCGGCGCGCGCCGCTCAGTCGCTGACGTCAAGAAGGCTTCGGCTGATACCACGACGTCGAGTGCCCATAACTGTTCCCGCGTAGTTGGTTAGTGCGTATAGGCCAGTAGCCAGACTCAGATCAAATACCAAGATCTCGTTAAGCGTGTTAAGTATCCGCGAACGCCGACCAGGGCCAGGCCCACCTGTCTCCTAGGTGGTCTCAACCTGCCCTGTCGCTCCGCCACAAAGTAACAGTCGGGGGCCGTCGGGAACCCAGGCCCACCTCTACCGGGATGGAGCCACCTGTCCTTTCAGCCCCCTCATCAGAATCACTTGCGGGTACTCATCGAGCTGACCCGACTTTAGTCACCATCTGTATAGTATGTATGTATAGTATATACCCGTGATCACCTCCCGAGTGATCACGGCCCAATAGTATAGCAAGGCAGACTGACAAGAATGTAGGGCCAATGATGATAAACTAGCATCCTATACTAAGTATTTAGGATTGCAGGTAAGGTATCAACAGATGTAGCAACAATGTCAGGCTATGCATCAAATAGGATTAACGGAAAGCAGTAACATGCTACACTACTCTAATGCAAGCAGTATAGAGGAGAATAGGCGACATCTGGTGATCAAGGGGGGGGGCTTGCCTGGTTGCTCTGGCAAGAAGAGGGGTCGTCAACTCCGTAGTCGAACTGGGGGTCGCCGGCAGTCTCGGGGTCTACCGGAAAGAAGTAACGGAGGGGGAACATAATAAATAACAGAGCAATCAAAGAATCACAAAGTGTAACATGGCATTACGCGGAGCTAGAGGTGACCTAACGTAGTAGTAGGTGCTACTGGCGAAGGGGAAAAACATCCGGGAAAGTATCCCCAGTGTTCCGCGTTTTCGGACAGATGAATCGGAGGGGGAAAGTTGCGTGTTTGCTATGCTAGGGATGTGTGGCGGACGAACGGGCTGCGTATCCGGATTCGTCTCGTCGTTCTGAGCAACTTTCATGTAGAAAGTATTTTCATCTGAGCTACGGTTTATTTTATATTAATTTTAAAAGATTTAAATCATTTTAGGATTAATTTAGTTATTTTAATACAACATTATCCAGAACAGTGTTTGCTGACATCATCATGACATCATCATGACGTCAGCAGTCAACAGAGGTGTTGAGTGGTCAAACTGACGTGTGGGTCCTGTGGGACCCACCTGTCATTCACTGTTAGGCTAATTAGGGATTAGGTTAAACTAATTACTGTTTATTTAAACTAACAGGTTAATTAGCTTAATTAAAGAGGATTAATTAACTTAATTAATTCACTAATTATAAATTTTATAATTCATTTTTACTTATTTTATTTTTATTTTATTAAAAACGTTCTGGGGCCGGGCCCCACATGTCAATGGCCCTAGGGGCCTAATGGGCGAATGGGCGCAGGGGCGCCCCGGGGCACCCGTTAGCGGGCGGAGCCCCAGACCCGGCGCAGCAGGGCCCCGGTGGCCACGGCGTCGGCCAGGGGAGACGCCGGTCGTGGCGACCGGAGCGGCCGGATACGGGGCGTCGGCGGAGAGGGGTGGCGCACGTGTGCGCGGTGGTCAGGCGAGGCAAGCAAGGGCCGCGGGTGCACGCACAGGGTGCGATCGGTAGGGGGCCGCGAGCGCCGTTTCGAGCGACGCGACGAGCTACGGGCGGTTGCCGTGTGGATGAGCGCGAGCGCATTGACCGTTGGGAGGGGAGATGGGGTCGGACGGGGAGGTCCTCATTAGCCATGTAGTTGTGCAACGATATGCTCGATGGAGGGGATGGACATGCATTTCCAGCAATGGTGCAGCGGATGGCGACGTCGAGGGCACCTTCTGGTCCAGGGGTGGCGCACGTGCCGTGGTGGTCATGCGAGGCAAGCGAGGGCCGCGGGTGCATGCACAGGGTGCGATCGGCAGGGGCCGTGGGCGCCGTTTCGAGCAACGCGACGAGCTGCGGCGGTTGCCGTGTGGATGAGCGCGAGCGCAGTGACCGTTGGAGGGGAGATGGGGTCGGACGGGGAGGTCCTCACCGGCCCTGTAGTTGTGCAACGATATGCTCGATGGAGGGGACGGAGATGCGTTTCCGGCGATGATGCGGCGGATGGCGACGTCGAGGGCACCTTCTGGTCCAGGGACGGGGAGGAGGGTGAGGACGACGACGACCATGGCGATGTGCGGCGGTGGAGTCGGGGCGGATCCCCTCGATCCAGATCGAGAGGAGGCAGAGGGAGTCCGGCGGATAGGGCGGCGAGGTGGTTCCGATGAGGGGGGGCTCCTGGCAGCAGCGGTCGGCGGGTAGCGCGAGGGGCAAGCGCCTCCTGTACGGCGCATGTCGTGCGTTAGTGGGAGAGTGGCGGCGCCAGGAGGGGAGCGAGGGAAGAGATGGGTGGAGTGGGGATCGTGGGGGTGTGGGCTAGGTCATATGAGGGGCACCGGGTTGGGCCGATCGGACCTGGCGGGTTGCCTTGGCCATTTGGACCAAGTGGCCTAGGGGTCTTTTTCTTTCTTTCCTTTTGGTTTTTCTGTTTTCTTTATTTCACCATTGCTTTCTATTTATTTCTGCTAGCAAACCAATTTTGTTAAAAGTGCCACTGGTCAAAACAAATACTATGTAGTATATAGTACTGCCACAAAAGTATGGGAGTAAGATGATTTCATTTTAATTTTACTTAAATATGAATGATTTAAACGGTGCTGTTTTGGATTCTATATTGGTTGCTAGGGTCAATTTGGGCATTTTAGTTATGTTGTTTTCCTAATCACAAATGACTATGGAATATTAGCAAAAATATGAACTATTTAGTTTTGCAGTTTGAAGAAGTATTTTAACTGACTTAATTTTAAATTTGAATTTGAACTTGGTTTAAATCAACGCGAGCTTATCAATAGTAACCATGGTGACGTGGCATCATTAGTAGAGGGTTACTGTAGCTTAAATATCCGAGCGTCACAATTCTCCTCCACTACAAGAAATCTCGTCCTGAGATTTAAGAGGGGGTCTAGGGGGAAAGGTCTGGTTACGAAATCCTAACGAATCTTCTCGTCTTTGGTTGCTCTTCTCGAAGAGGTGGATCCATTACGTTGAAGTCTTCATTTCTCTGCTCCAGGTCATCATGATGGAGCCGTCATCCTTTCTTCAGGATCTCCAACATACTAACGAATCAATAAGGAGCAACTCAGCTACGACAAAAAGGCTTATGAGGGAACTAGCTGGGGGTTAACCCAAGAATGAGCATAAGAGTATCTCTCGAGTTGAACATATAAAATACATCGAGAGTAAGGTAGGAATGTACAATAAGAGGCTCCAAGCGGATTGATAGTTGCTCGAGGTCTGAACCAGGGTGAGAAAGGGGTTCAGAGCAACGAGAGTAAGGATTGGGTCTGCTACCAGAATATCTCACTAGGAAGGTGGCTTGTGAATTACATACGAGGTCAAGCTCTAGGAATAACTGTGGCAACAGGGTGTACAGGCGAGTCAGGTTTCGATCCTGGGACCTGTGGGTTATGGGCCCACCAGGTGGTTTTAAGTAGAAAGGGGGCTGACATCTTGCACGGTCATGATAGCAAGGCATGCCAGAGGGTAGCTTGTCAGTTATGATGGCAACAACATTGATACCAAGGGCGAGGGACGAAGAGAACCATTTTCCTGCTCGTTGAAACGAGGCGGACCAATAGGCAAAGTTCTCGTCCATCGCTGGCTACCGGAATGTTATCAACAATAGTAACAGGGTCTTACTGATAGAGTTGTACACCGAGGTGTTTACATAAGCAGGGAATATCACTGCTTAGATCATATGGATCACAAGAAACGTGAAACCAACCGATGGAAAGGAAAATATGATTATCAGATTAAACAGAACAATGGAAAGGAAAAATGTGTTTAAACACATATTTCAAGGGTATATCCTTCCCAAGGACAAGTAGAGCATGATATCCATGACAGGATAGAAAGCAGAAAACCATTTAGGTCATGGAGAAAAATTTCATGACATTACCCATACAACGGTGTTTTGGATAATTGATAAAGACAAGATAGCATTGCTTCAACTGTTCTTATTGAAGATCGGAGTACCACAGAAATGCTTTAAGATAGCATTGACATGGTCTTCAAGCAAAGGTCAGACTTTGGATACACAAAGGATTCATCGGAAACAACTTATAGGAAAGTCTTACAATTTCCTCATGGAAGAATGGATAGCCTTGCTGAAGAGGACTCTATAACAATAGGGCCTCGGGCCAGGTGTGCTAGGCATGACATCACCTTACCGGGTCATATAAAGACCAATGTTATAACTCTTGGAAATATGTCCCAACCATCATATCTAACCGAGATTCAGATCTGATTAGTGCTAGGATACCTCAGACTCGGGATGCCTGAGAAGAAAGGTGTAATGCAAATTGACAAGATGACAATGTAAGATCCTCGGGAAATGAACTATGGAAGCGAGTTTTGTAACAAGATTTCATCATTAAACCAAGGAGAAGATGAGGAGGTGGCTGATGGACTCAGCGACAATCCATCGAAATTTCCAGAAAGATGATTTTCCACAGTTATGTGAACAAGGAGATAACATTTGTCATATCCAATGATATGATGATGTATGCTCAAGAAGAAAAAACACATACACAATTAAACATTGGTTGAAAGGTGCACCCGATATATGGGCTTAGGTAGCAAGATCAATGTTAGAAGGGTTATTCAATAACCAATAGTCTAAGAATCAAGCTATCAACCATTAACTTCAAGCAATAGGGTTGTTACAAGGGCAGAATCCAAACAACACTGCTGACTTGTTGGTACCCTGGTTGGAATCAACACGAGGACCCAAGAAAGAATGGTGATGGTGAGAAGTATCGCCATACCAAGAATTCTTAAGAGGTGGTGAAATTCCCAGGACATTCTTGACATAAAAGATGGCAATACTCCAAGGTAGAACATAACATAAGTTGGATAGCAAGGATCTTAAGGTACAACACAAAACATGAACAAGTTTGTGTTGAAGGGAAAGCAAGAATGTTGCCGATGATAACACAAATCCTCGAGCGGCAAGGATGGTATTTATCATCATGAATACAATTGATATCCTGGAGGAACTCAGAATGTTGATGATGATCATGACAAATTTTGTCGAGAGGTTTCATGGAGATGTAATCGGTCATCGACGACATCAAGCAAAAGGAAGGATGGAGCGAAAAGTTATTGAAGCCACGGATACGACACAAACTCGGAATCAAGCTTGTTGCTTGAGGTGAAACGGTAAGACAAGGAAGATCGACGTAAGCTTAGCTCATCATCGAAAGTTGTGCTCTGGGAATAAGGACCAAGTAGCACAGTTTAAGCTTTAACATGACGATGATGATGATGTAGCCAATCGGTTGGGAATGACATCAGCGAGTACAACTCGCAAGTAATAAGGATTACAAAGAGTAGTTGAACCGTAGAATGAACTCGATTTAGTTATCGGGGTTTCGAGTGAAAAACAAGTCAAAACCCGGAGAAAATTGGAATCATCGAGAAATAATAGTTGATGAAGAACTCACAAGAAGTTATGTAGTTCGTTGATATTCTCGAGATACCAGAGTGTAATACTCGACGGTAGAGCAGAGTAGATGGTGGACACATGAAATGATCTGCAGGAGACAAGTACTTCATCTTGTCTGAGAAATGGAATCAAAGGAGAACAATCATGGTCGGAACCATGGTTGCAAAGGACCAAACATGGATACTAGATGAACCTATATCAAGGAAATAGTTATTATTACAAGAAGTTTCCATGATAGGATCTACATCGTGTCCATGGGCATGAACACCAGTTCAAGGTCGACTCCCACTCCTTCAATGTATAACCTCCCATTCACTTCTCGCTTTGATAAAGGCATTAGTGTTGAAAGTTTTACCTGGTGTGATACCAGAGTATGACTCGTCAAAACTTTCGAGTTCACACATATTAAGGAAGGCATAGGTTCAACCCGTCAGGGTATCGTGGAAACATATACCACAAGCTTCGAGAGTAATTATCACCAGCTCAAAAGCAGAGCATGGTTGGCCAATTCAAAGTATAGGATTTACCAATGGTATTATGTATCAGGGAAATAACTCACAAGGTGATTAAGTATGAAGGACACTGTCGGATAACAATCCAACAAAGGACTTGATGGTCCATAAAGGATCTTATGTGAGTATCGGTACTCAACCAGAAGAGGAAAGAATGCAAATGCAACGGTTGTGGAATCATCTGAATAATTAGAAGCTCAAATGCAAAGGAATTATGATTACCAAATCAAAGGATCAGAAGCAAACGCTCTGATTAAGGATGGATAAGTTGAGTAAGCTTAGGTGTAAAATCGACAACAATTTGATTGGTCGAGATCAAGCTCATGTTTAAAGTGATGTCTGAGTCGGAAAGATAATTTAAAAGGATCAACTGATGATTGCATGCATTCACACTCATTTTGAATCAATAGGATCAAAATCACGGTGTCTAAGGATACTAACGAATATTGCCAGACTTATGGAAAGCATCCATAATGCAAGCAGACAAGTATTGCAGAGCAATAAGCAACCGAGGAATTTTGGAGGATCGAATAGTATTTCAAGACTATTGTGAAATACATGAATCATCTGGGGATGAGCGGATAATCGATAAGTGCGAGTAATTATCCATAGGGGTATTCAGGTGGCAAAGAACTGCAAGGCAGTAGGCACAAAGTATTCTCGGAACAATAGAGAGAATTTTGGTGTATCTTGTAATAACAAGATCAACTAGGAATAAACATAAGAGCGACAAGTGTATGTATTTATCCATAGGGATATATCGGTGGTAGGGAGTTGCAAAAGCGACGGGCACAAGGTCTCGGGAGAACATCGTAGAGTGTCTTCGGAATCTTCTGGTGAAGCAGGCGATCGTCCGGACCGAGGGGCTCTCCGGGAGAAAGTATTTACGAGAACCTAGAGTTAAAGTTAGCAAATCATTTAACCCGAATAGAAGAGATATCAGAGACCCAGAGTAAAGATCGAGGAATAAAAGATCCTAATACCACCCAATGGCGACGAGGGCCCATGGGCCACACAACCAAGTTAGTAAAACAATTTTCATCGACTAGACTCAACTTCGGCCAAGGAGTTGGAAAGGGGGATTCCTACAGGCAGTCGGCTCTGATACAAACTTGTGACGCCCCCGATTCAATCGTACACTAATCATGCACGCAAACGTGTATGATCAAGATCAGGGACTCACGGGAAGATATCACAACCCAACTCTAAAACATAAATAAGTCACAGAAGCATCATAATACAAGCTAGGGGCCTCGAGGGCTCGAATACAAGTGCTCGGTCATAGATGAGTCAGCGGAAGCAACAATATCTGACTACAGACATAAGTTAAACAAGTTTGCCTTAAGAAGGCTAGCACAAACTGGGATACCGATCGAAAGAGGCGCAGGCCTCCTGCCTGGGATCCTCCTAAACTACTCCTGGTCGTCGTTAGCAGCCTGCATGTAGTAGTAGGCACCTACAGTGTAGTAGGAATCGTCGTCGACTGGCTCCAGGGCTCCAGCACCTGGTTGCGACAACCAGGTAGAAGGGAAAGGGGGAAAAGAGGGAGAAAAGCAACCGTGAGTACTCATCCAAAGTACTCGCAAGCAAGGAGCTACACTACATATGCATGGATATATGTGTAAAGGCCATATCAGTGGATTGAACTTCAGAATGCGAGAATAAGAGGGGGATAGCTAATCATGTAGAAGACTACGCTTTGGCTAGCCTCCGTCTTGAAGCATGTAGAAGAGAGTAGACTGAAGTCCTCCAAGTAGCATATCCAAGTAGCATCGCATAGCATAATCCTACCCGGCGATCCTCCCCTCGTCGCCCTGTGGAAAAGCGATCACCGGGTTGTATCTGGCACTTGGAAGGGTGTATTTTATTAAGTATCCGGTTCTAGTTGTCATAAGGTCAAGGTACAACTCCAAGTCGTCCTATTACCGAAGATCACGACTATTCGAATAGATTAACTTCCCTGCAGGGGTGCACCACATAACCCAACACGCTCGATCCCATTTGGCCGCACACACTTTCCTGGGTCATGCCCGGCCTCGGATGATCAACACATCGCAGCCCCACCTAGGCCTAACAGAGAGGTCAGCATGCCGGTCTAACTCCTATGGCGCAGGGGTCTGGGCCCATCGCCCATTGCACACCTGGACGTTGCGTGGGCGGCCGGAAGCAGAACTAGCCCCCTTAATACAAGAGCAGGCTTACGTTCCAATCCGGCGCGCGCCGCTCAGTCGCTGACGTCTAGAAGGCTTCGGCTGATACCACGACGTCGAGTGCCCATATCTTTCCCGCGTAGTTGGTTAGTGCGTCTAGGCCAGTGGCCAGACTCAGATCAAATACCAAGATCTCGTTAAGCGTGTTAAGTATCCGCGAACGTCGAACAGGGCTAGGCCCGCCTGTCTCCTAGGTGGTCTCAACCTGCCCTGTCGCTCCGCCACAATGTAACAGTTGGGGGCCGTCGGGAACCCAGGCCCACCTCTACCGGGATGGAGCCACCTGTCCTTTCTGCCCCCTCATCAGAATCACTTGCGGGTACTCATCGAGCTGACCCGACTTTAGTCACCATCTGCATAGTATGTATGTATAGTATATACCCGTGATCACCTCCCGAGTGATCACGGCCCAATAGTATAGCAAGGCAGACTGATAAGAATGTAGGGCCAATGATGATAAACTAGCATCCTATACTAAGTATTTAGGATTGCAGGTAAGGTATCAACAGATGTAGCAACAATGTCAGGCTATGCATCAAAATAGGATTAACGGAAAGCAGTAACATGCTACACTACTCTAATGCAAGCAGTATAGAGGAGAATAGGCGATATCTGGTGATCAAGGGGGGGGGGGCTTGCCTGGTTGCTCTGGCAAGAAGGAGGTCGTCCACTCCGTAGTCGAACTGGGGGTCGCCAGCAGTCTAAGGGTCTACCGGAAAGAAGTAACGAAGAGGGAACACAATAAATAACAAAGCAATCAAAGCATCACAAAGCGTAACATGGCAATACGCGGTGCTAGGTGTGCCCTAACGCGGTAGTAGGTGATACCGACGAAGGGGGGAAACATCCGGGAAAGTATCCCAGGCGTTTCGCGTTTTCGGACAGATGAATCGGAGGGGGAAAGTTGCGTGTTTGCTATGCTATGGATGTGTGGCGGATGAACGGGCTGCGTATCTGGATTCGTCTCGTCGTTCTGAGCAACTTTCATGTAGAAAGTATTTTCATCTGAGCTACGGTTTATTTTATATTAACTTTAAAAGATTTAAATAATTTTAGGATTAATTTAGTTATTTTAATACAACATTATCCAGAATAGTGTTTGCTGACATCATCATGACATCATCATGACGTCAGCAGTCAACAGAGGTGTTGACTGGTCAAACTGACGTGTGGGTCCTGTGGAACCCACCTGTCATTCACTTTTAGGCTAATTAGGGATTAGGTTAAACTAATTACTGTTTATTTAAACTAACAGGTTAATTAGCTTAATTAAAGAGGATTAATTAACTTAATTAATTCACTAATTAATTAATTAATTATAAATTTTATTAATTCATTTTTACTTATTTTATTTTTATTTTATTAAAAACGTTCTGGGGCTGGGCCCCACATGTCAATGGCCCTAGGGGCCTAATGGGCGAATGGGCGCAGGGGCGCCCCGGGGCGCCCGTTAACGGGCGGAGCCCCAGACCCGGCACAGCAGGGCGCCGGTGGACACGGCGTCGGCCAGGGGAGACGCTGGTCGCGGCCGGAGACGGGGCGTCGGCGGAGAGGGGTGGCGCACGTGCGCGTGGTGGTCATGCGAGGCAAGCGAGGGCCGCGGGTGCATGCACAGGGTGCGATCGGCAGGGGGCCGTGGGCGCCGTTTCGAGCAACGCGACGAGCTGCGGGCGGTTGCCGTGTGGATGAGCGCGAGCGCAGTGACCGTTGGGAGGGGAGATGGGGTCGGACGGGGAGGTCCTCACCGGCCCTGTAGTTGTGCAACGATATGCTCGATGGAGGGGACAGAGATGCGTTTCCGGCGACGATGCGGCGGATGGCGACGTCGAGGGCCCCTTCCGGTCCAGGGACGGGGAGGAGGGTGAGGACGACGACGACCATGACGATGTGCGTCGGTGGAGTCGGGGCGGATCCCCTCGATCCAGATCGAGAGGAGGCAGAGGGAGTCCGGCTGGGAGGGCGGCGAGGTGGTTCCGACGAGGGGGGGCTCCTGGCAGCAGCGGTTGGCGGGTGGCGCGAGGGGCAAGCGCCTCCTGTACGGCGCACGTCGTGCGTTAGTGGGAGGGTGGAGGCCCCAGGAGGGGAGCGAGGGAAGAGATGGATGGAGTGGGGATCGTGGGGGTGTGGGCTAGGTCATATGAGGGGCACCGGGTTGGGCCAATCGGACCTGGCGGGTTGCCTTGGCCATTTGGACCAAGTGGCCTCAGGGTCTGTCACACCCTAGCTAGTCATGCATTAGAGTGTTGCATCATGTTTACTCTTTCATCAGAAACTTGAAATGGGGATCTGTGAAACCCTCAGAATCATTTTGAAAATGACCCAAATAAAAATTTCTCCAAAAGGGTCCAAGAAAATGCTCATATTGCTCTCTGAAAATATTGGGCAGAGATAAAAATCAAACCAATATTTTTAAGAGCTCATAAGTATTTACTTTGGGCATTTGGAATTAATGCATAAATATTTGCATTGGAAATATATTAATTATATATATTAATATATGCCCAAATATTATGCCAATTATAAAGGAGCTCTGGAATAATATATCTAGCTCCTGCAAAAATTGGCATAAGTTAAATAAATGATTTAATATATTATTTAAATCAAAACAAATGTCAGAAATTAGAAAACAGAAAAATAAATAAAGGGAGAAACTTACCTGGGCTCCTCCCTGTGCGGCCCAGCCAGCTGGCCGGCCCAGCCAGCAGGCGGCCCAGCCCGCCTCCCTCCTCTGTCGTCTTCGTCCTCGACAGAGGGAGGGGAGTGTGGCCGGCGCGCGCGCGCGCCACCGCGCCACGCCACCTCTCTCCCTGCCTGCCTGCCCTCCCCTCCTCGCTCGATGCCCCGGACGACGCCACGCCTCTCCCCCTGCTCTCTCTCACTCTCCCTCAGTTCCTCCCTCCTCTCCCTCGCTCTCTCTCTCACACGGCCGAACACCACCGACGCCACCGTTCGCCATAGCCGTCGTCTCCGGCCACCCCTCGCTCCCCCGACTAGCTCAGCGGCTCCGCCTCGACCTCCTCTTCCTCCCCACCGCTCCACGGGTCTCCGGAAGCCCTGCATCGCCGCCACGTCGCCGTTCCCCTCCTCGGGCTCCGACCACCGTCGCCGTCGATTCGCCGTCTCCAGCGCGTCCCCGAGCCCGCTTCGACGCCCACTGCAACCGCGGTGAGCTACGCCACCGTTTCCCCCTCTTCTCCCCCTCGTTCCCTCACCGTAGCCTCCTCCCCACCACGGCCGAACCTCCGCCGTCGCCGAGCTCGCCGTCGACGCAGCTCCGGTGACCATTTGGTCACCCCGGCGAGTCCAACGAGTTCGTAAGGCTCCATAGAGCATCCCTAGCGCCTCGCTTCGCTCGCCTTCGAGCTCCAACCCCGTTTCCGTGCACGACCGAACCCCGGCGGCCGCAGCCGAGCTCGCCGCCGTCGACTCCGGCCACCTCAGGCACGGCCACCACCACCGTTCGACGCGCGGGAGCAAGGGCTCTCCAACGAGCCCAAGCACAGCCTCGCCCGTGCCCTGTAGCGCGATCCCGCATCACGCCGCCGTCTCGGACCTCGCCGGCGTCATGTCGCCGGTGGGGTTTGACTTGTCCGACCTGGGGTTTGACCCCCCAGGGTCACTGACGCGTGGGCCCCGTCGGCCAGGTGGACATCATTAGCGCTAACCACTGTTAGTTAACCCCCTGACACTGACCAGTGGGCCCCAGCGCCACTAACCCCTAATTAGGATTAATTTAATCCTGTTAAACCCCCTCTGTCACTGACGTGTGGACCCCACACGTCAAGTTTGACTCCAGCCAGCCGCAGTTGACCACTGACGTCATGCTGACGTCATGCTGGCGCAATATTTATATTTCTGGATTTAATTTAAATCAGGAAATTCCAGAATATAATTAAACTTCAAAAATTCATAACTTTTATTCTGTAACTCCAAATTGGACAAATTATATATGAAAAATGATCAGAAAAATCCAAGCTATCCATATGTACTATTTTCATGCATGATCAAACAAGTTAAATTGATGTTTTAAGCAGAACAAGGAAAAGCACTTTAAAAGGCCATATTTGAATTTGAAATTTGAATCCTTGATTCAAATTTGTTCAAACCCTTCTGGTTTTAGTTGCATTAGCCCAACACACTCATATTGCCATGTTTCATGCATGCATCATATTGTTGCACATTGTTTGGTGATGGTTGTGTGTCGGTGTCCTTTGCGACAGGTTCTGCCTCCGAGGAGTACCGTGATTACCCTAATGAAGAACCGTATCAGTGCATCGAACCATCAGGCAAGCAACCAACCATTTGATCATATCGATACAATCCCATGTTCTCGCTCCTGCTCTCTTTTACTGCATTAAGACAACGCGTTTCAAACTGCTGTGTGCTACGGTAGTTGAACCCATTTCCTCTGCATGACCTGTCATTGCCACAGTAACTAGATGAAACCCACTAGCATGTGTAGGAGTTGATTGAGCCATATGTATGTGTTGTTCCTACCTTGCTATGCCTGCTATGCTTAGAGTCGTGTCAGGTCTGGTTCATCTGGGTGATGGCTAGAGTGAAATGATTATGTCGGTAAATGAGAGTGGTGTGGTGAACACGATTTGGTAAAGGTATCGATGAGAGGCCATGTAGGAGTACATGGTGGGTTGTTTCATTGAAGCCGACCTTAAGCACTGAGATCTGTATGTGTGATTTAAGATACAGCTACTACCATGCATTGGGCCCTGAAATATGACCCCGCTCGACTTCTTATTCACCCTAGCTCTCTGTCCAGGAGTTGCAAGTAGTTTCTGGTGTTTGTAGCCTACTGGAGGCCGTGGACAGCGCTGACCGTAGGGGTGGGCTGTGATGCGGTAGGTACGTGGCCGGGTGTATCGAATACCCGTTAGGTATCTCGGGAACCCTGTTCACATCGTTCGGGGCCGTATGGGAAACCTCGGCCGGACTCCCTGCGGATGGAACCTGAATAGGCGATAAACCTGGACTAGAGGCTTAAGTGTTTAGGTAGGTCGTGGTCTACACCCACGTCGGCTTTCACTTGAAGTCTGCCGAGCACATATCGTGTGCAGACGCTAAGTGGTGGAAACATGTATGAGGAAGTACACCCCTGCAGGTTTATCATAATCCATTCGAATAGCCGCGTCTGCGGTAAAGGACTACTTGGTTGCCTATACAGTTCATAGACAAGTAAATGGAAACTGCTAAAAGCCTCAAGATAAGTGTGAGTGCCGAGGATGGCTCTTCCGTAGGAAGACGGAGGTGGATCCTCGGTAGTGTATTGAAGTGGTGAGTAGTGGACTCGTGTGCGCAAAACCATTTCAAGTTGGAGTATCGTAGGATAGCCTAGCCAAGAGTCAAAGCTGGCTTGCTGCAATAACTCCACCAACCCTTCTTGATACCATGCATGTATGTAGGATCTGATGTAAGTCTTGCTGAGTACCTTTGTACTCATGTTGCTATAATCTACATTTTTACAGAAGACGCTGCAACCCCTTCTGATGGGTTCTATGTAGACGTTGACATCAATGAGTAGGCTAAAGACCCAGGTGGTGACCCTGAGCTTGTGAAGGACCACGTAGTATAGCTAGGCTTTCCAAGCCTCTTTTATTTTACTAGTTGTCTGTACTCAGACAAGTTACTTCCGCTGTTGGATTGTATGACTGTATGACTTGTATGTTGGGTCGTGAGACCCGTACCTGTGTGTATGTTATGTATGGCTCTCTGAGCCTTAAATAAAGTACTTGTGTCGTAGAGTCATGTTGTGATGCTTCGTTGTATTTGCACATATCGAGCATATTGTGTGTATGATTGAAATGCTTGGTATGTGTGGGATCTGACTATCTAGTTGTTTATCTTTAGTAGCCTCTCTTACCGGGAAATGTCTCCTAGTGTTACCGCTGAGCCATGGTAGCTTGCTACTGCTCTGGAACACTTAGGCTGGCCGGCATGTGTCCTTCTTCGTTCCTGTGTCTGTCCCTTCGGGGAAATGTCACGCTTTGAGTACCGGAGTCCTGTTAGCCCGCTACAGCCCGGTTTACCGGAGTCCTGCTAGCCCAGTGCTACAGCCCGGACCCACTTGCTGATGACCGACACGTTCGAAGCTGGGTCATGGATGCCTGTCCCTGTAAGTCTGTGCCACTTTGGGTTTACGACTAGTCATGTCAGCCCGGGCTCCTTATCATATGGATGCTAGCGACACTATCATATACGTGAGCCAAAAGGCGCAAACGGTCCCGGGCAAAGGTAAGGCGACACCCGTGGGGATACCGTGCGTGAGGCCGCAAAGTGATATGAGGTGTTACCGGCTAGATCGATGTGACATCGAGTCGGGGTCCTGACAGCGTTGGCATCAGAGCCGGACTGCCTGTAGGTTCTCCAAGCCAAACTGGTCGATGTTGAGTCTAGAAATTCTTTAGTTATATGTAGGGGAATTGTTTGTGGGTTGGAACGTAAGGCTCTTTTTACTCCTTTATCTTATGACATTCTGATCTGAGTCAGTCCATTCTTCCACCGGGGGTTAAGGAATTAGGACCTATTCTCTCTATCAGGATCACGTGTTACTAATCAGTAGTACCTTATAAGTTTGATGGATACAAGCCTAGTTCAGTTCTACTACCACATTATGTTGTTAGAATGGTTTCAGAACTTTGATATGATGATGTTGAGTGTGTACGAAATCCTTTGTCAAATGTCTCAAAATCCTTCTTGAGCATTTACAGCTGTTATGCTGCCGAAATTTTGCTAGAAATTCTAATGCCTTTGCATTATGATTGTGCTTTCAGATGGCCACTCGCGACCCCAATCAAGTGGTTCGCCTGACTCGATGCCTAGATGTACCCGGCCATACTGCCAAGTTGGTCAGGGTAATGACTGAGGCTGGATACCGCTGGTATCCCGAGTACACGGTCGAAGAGCAATTCCGAGACTTTAATCAAAGCCAGTATCTCTGCACTGTCAGGATATTTCCATCTTATCCTGGATCCACCGAGCCTCTTCACTGCTCCTATGGACTCGGGGTTACTATTGAGATGGCTGTGCAGGACGCCGCCTACTCTATGATGACCATTATGCGAGTCAGATCTGGTATATTTCGGGACTCTGATTTCCGGTATATGCCAGGATCACTTCCGGGAGCACAAGGGTATCTCCAGGCTATCTATGCTGACCCCACTCAGGAGGATTCACGGACTCGCACCACTGCTGAGATGCTCGAGGATAAGGACCGTGAAAATCGGGCCTTAAGGTTAGAGCTCTTCAATACCCGTGCTGACCACTGGGCCACTTTGACTCGGTTCGCACCGGCGGTGCAAGCTGGATATTCAGATATGCGCGATCTCTATCCTGTGAGATCTGCTCTGCCAGACGTGATGGTTTGGCGTGATGTAGGAGGCATCACCCCACCTCGCGGTCCCCGCAGGCCACCGTCTGTTGGTCCAAGGCCTCATCCTAGCCCCTATGGTCCACAAGCTCCGCGAGATCGTCTGTTTCCGGATGATCATGTTGAGCTTCCAGGCTATGGAGGTGACTTCTACGAGGACTACTACGGATCGGTCTGAGTTAGTGGTAGTATCACTAGTTCGCACTAGCTGTGTCTTCTATCGTCCCGCGTGACTCGTGGGATATGACCTAGTTTGTACTCTTTCCGGAGGTGTAGAAAAATAATGTATAGGAGCTTGGAATGCCTCCGATGAGATGTAATCCTCTTTTCACCGTAATAGTACTTTGTTTGGTCTTGTACTAAACCCTGTATGGTGTGTATGACGATGGAATAAAGAAGCAGTTTCTGTATCTACCATGTCATACGGATGATCATCTTGCATTTCGAGTTATTCCTTACATTTTTATCCTATGTCGGAATCTTATCATCCTGACTAAATCATTGTCTTGTTTACCTAGGATGGTCAACACGCGCGCTAACCCTGCTTCTCAAGAGCAGGCCGAAGGCAGTGAAGGCAGGAATGAAAATCTGCCTCATCCTCCTTCACTAGCCGAGGTTATGATGGAAGCTGAGAGAAACAAGCGGGAGACCAACCGTTTGTTGGAGCGTATTGAACAGAATACAGCACACCATCAGAGGACTAACGTGGTGTCACTCAGTGATTTCATCAAATTACATCCACCCACGTTCCACCACTCCGTCGAGCCTCTCGACGCTGATGACTGGCTTCGCAGTATTGCTCACAAACTGCGTTCCGCGCTGGTAGCGGAGGCTGACAAGGTCACCTTTGCTGCATATCATCTTGAAGGCCCCGCCAGTCTATGGTGGGAGAATTATGGAGCTATGCGCCCAGCGGGCCATGTCACTACTTGGGCTGAATTCAGCGAGGCTTTCCGTGAACATCACATTCCGGAGGGTCTCATGGACCGTAAACGTGAAGAATTTTGCAGTTTCACCCAAGGCCGACTTTCTGTGGATGTTTACAGCAGGGAGTTTGGTAATCTCGCACGATATGCAACTGAGGAAGTGTCTACCGATGCCAAGAAGCAAGCAAGGTTCCGTAAGGGCCTTAGTCCTGAGCTTCGCCGTGACCTCCGTCTGCATGAGTGCACATCTTTCCAGAAACTTGTCAACAAAGCCATCAGTGCTGAAACTGGTCAGACTGACTATGACGCAACACGCAAGCATGGCCGTGACATGGGTTCCTCATCCGGTGCTGGTCCTCAGAAGCGCCGCGTGTGGGTACCCAACACCGCCCTGCCACCCAGGTTCACACCGAGGCCATCTTTCCAGGCGCCTCGCCCTGTTCAACAGTCTGCACCGGCCAAGCCCTATGGGGGTCCAACTAACAATGCTCCTCCACGTACCAGTTCCGTGACTTGTTTCAAGTGTGGGGAATCTGGTCACTATATGCGTGAGTGTCCCCAGACCAACCCCAATCAATCTGCTAAGGCTGTTGGCCGTGGCAAGCCGACAGGAAAAATATTCCACGCCAAGCCGGTCACCGCTTCACGTGGCCATGTCAACTGTATCTCTGCCGAAGAAGCTCAAGAGGATCCCAACGTCGTTCTCGGTACGCTTCTTGTTAACTGCCACCCGGCATCTGTTCTTTTCGATACAGGAGCCTCTCATTCATTTATATTCGAGAACTATGCTCGTTTGCATAACGTTGCATTCTGTGACATGCCATCCACTATGGAAATTTCTACTCCCGGGTCTAGATGGCAGACCTCTAGGGTAAGTTATGGAAATGACATCCAAGTCGACAGACTTGTTTTCCTTGCATCGTTGATAGCCCTTAAATTTTCAGATATCAATATCATTTTGGGTATGGACTGGATGTCAGCTCATCATGCCAAAATTGATTGCTTCTCTAGGACTGTTCAACTCACCCATCCTTCGGGGAAGATAGTCAATGTCTTGACCCGAATAGCCAAGCGACAATTATATTCTCTTAACGCCAGCCCTTTGCCAGACCTTGAGGATGTTCCGGTAGTCCGTGACTTCCCGGATGTCTTTCCAGAGGAATTGCCAGGTGTTCCACCTGACAGGGATGTTGAGTTCGTAATAGACCTCATTCCAGGAACCGTTCCGATTGCTAGAAGACCTTATAAGATGGCACCCTAGAACTAGCCGAGCTTAAGAAACAACTCGATGAGTCCTTGAAAAAGGGTTTCATCCGACCTAGCTCATCTCCGTGGGCTTGCCCCGTCCTATTCGTCAAGAAGAAGGATGGTACGGACCGGATGGTTGTAGATTACCGACCTGTCAATTTGGTCACAATCAAGAACAAATATCCGCTTCCCAGGATCAACGACCTGTACGATCAGCTCGCTGGATCCTCAGTCTTCTCCAAGATGGATTTGAGGTTGGGCTACCATCAAATAAAAATCAGAAACGGGGACATTCCTAAAACGGCCTTTGTTACTCGTTATGGCCAATACGAGTACACCGTCATGTCCTTCGGTTTAACCAACGCTCCAGCCACCTTTTCTTGGTTAATGAACTCAATCTTCATGGAGTATTTGGATAAATTCGTTGTAGTTTACCTCGATGATATACTCATCTACTCCAAGAACGAGGAAGAACATGCCGAACATCTAAGGCTAGTGTTGAAGAAACTTCGAGAGCATCGCCTTTATGCCAAATTTTCTAAATGTGAATTCTGGTTGCCAGAAGTGACCTATCTGGGTCATGTAATATCTGGTAAAGGTATTGCTGTTAACCCTGAGCGAGTTCAAGCCGTCCTTAATTGGACTCCACCTGAATCGGTCAAGCAAGTTCGGAGTTTTCTGGGCTTAGCGAGCTATTGTCGTCGCTTTGTCGAGAACTTCTCCAAAGTTGCTAAACCTCTAACCGAACTCCTCAAGAAAGATAAGAAGTTCGAGTGGACTCCACAATGTGAGCACAGCTTCAGGAACTGAAAAGACGCCTGACTTCTGCTCCCGTACTGGTACCGCCAGACTTCTCCAAGGACTTTGTTATCTACTGCGACGCCTCGCGACAAGGACTAGGTTGCATTCTCATGCAAGATCGACACGTAATTGCCTACGCTTCACGGCAATTGCACCCACATGAGGAGAATTATCCTACTCATGATCTAGAGCTTGCAGCCGTAGTCTATGCACTTAAGACCTGGCGACATTACCTCCTCGGTAATCGTTGCGAAATATTCACTGATCACCAAAGCCTGAAGTACATCTTCACCCAACCGGATCTGAATCTCAGGCAAAGACGTTGGGTTGAATTGATCACAGACTTCGACTTAGGAATAACCTACACCCCAGGGAAAGCCAACGTCATGGCTGATGCGCTAAGTCGTAAATCTTATTGTAACAATCTGATGTTACAACAAAGTCAACCGCTTCTCCATGAGGAACTTCGTAAGCTTAACCTTCACATTGTTCCTCAAGGATTTCTTTCCACCTTGGTGGCGGAACCTACTCTTACGGATCAAATCATTGCTGCCCAGAAGCGAGATAAGGGAATAGCTAAGATCAAGGAGAACATTGCTAGCGGAGGTGCTAGTTGTTTCTCCACAAATGATCATGGTGTTGTGTACTTTGAGAACCGTCTAGTGGTTCCCAAGAACCAGCATCTACGGCAGTTGATCCTTAAGGAGGCTCATGAATCTCCTCTCACTATTCATCCCGGTAGTACTAAGATGTATCAGGACCTACGCCAGAGGTTCTGGTGGACTAGGATGAAGAGAGAAATTGCTCAGTATATTGCTAATTGCGACGTCTGTCGTCGTGTAAAAGCAGAGCATCAACGGCCTGCTGGCACCCTTCAACCCCTAGCTATTCCTGAATGGAAATGGGATAAAATTGGTATGGATTTCATTACCGGTTTTCCCAGGACCAAGAGAGGGAATAATGCTATTTTCATCATGGTCGATCGTCTTTCCAAAGTAGCCCATTTCCTACCTGTTCGAGAGAGTATAACCGCTAGTCAGCTGGCAGACTTATACATCTCCCGAATAGTGTCCCTCCATGGTGTTCCTTTGGAAATTAACTCGGATCGAGGAAGTCTTTTCACCTCTCGATTTTGGGAAAGTTTCCAAAATGCTATGGGAACCCGTCTCTCCTTTAGCACCGCCTTCCACCCTCAGTCGAGTGGTCAAGTGGAACGCGTCAACCAAATTCTATAAGACATGCTTCGAGCCTCTGTTATCTCATTCGGAATGGACTGGGAGAAGTGCCTTCCATTTGCCGAATTCGCTTACAACAACAGCTATCAATCTAGCTTGGGTAAAGCCCCTTTTGAGGTTCTCTATGGACGACGGTGTCGAACACCCCTTAACTGGTCAGAGACCGGGGAAAGACAATTCTTTGGCCCGGACATGATTCAGGAAGCAGAAGAACAAGTTCGCATCGTTCGTGAAAAGTTGAAAACAGCCCAATCTCGTCAAAAGAGTCAATATGACCGAAAACATAAGGCTATGACTTTCGAGATTGACGAGAAGGCTTATCTTCGGGTCACCCCTCTGAAGGGAACCCATCGTTTCGGTATCAAAGGCAAATTGGCTCCTCGTTACATTGGACCTTTTCGCATTCTCGCCAAACGAGGAGAAGTTGCCTACCAGTTGGAACTACCTCCGCATCTCTCCAGAGTCCACGATGTCTTCCACGTTTCTCAACTCAGGCGTTGCTTCTCGGATCCTATCCGTGAAGTGGACCACGAAACACTTGATCTCCAAGATAATCTTACATATCGAGAGTACCCCATTCGTATCCTCGATCAGGCCGAGCGTACCACTCGACGTCAGAACATCAAGTTCCTCAAAGTTCAGTGGTCTCATCATTCTGAGGATGAAGCAACTTGGGAAAGGGAAGATCGTCTTCGACTTGAGTATCCCGCCTTCTTCCCGGAGGAACCCAAATCTCGGGACGAGATTCTTTTGAGTGGGGGTGAGTTGTCACACCCTAGCTAGTCATGCATTAGAGTGTTGCATCATGTTTACTCTTTCATCAGAAACTTGAAATGGGGATCTGTGAAACCCTCAGAATCATTTTGAAAATGACCCAAATAAAAATTTCTCCAAAAGGGTCCAAGAAAATGCTCATATTGCTCTCTGAAAATATTGGGCAGAGATAAAAATCAAACCAATATTTTTAAGAGCTCATAGGTATTTACTTTGGGCATTTGGAATTAATGCATAAATATTTGCATTGGAAATATATTAATTATATATATTAATATATGCCCAAATATTATGCCAATTATAAAGGATCTCTGGAATAATATATCTAGCTCCTGCAAAAATTGGCATAAGTTAAATAAATGATTTAATATATTATTTAAATCAAAACAAATGTCAGAAATTAGAAAACAGAAAAATAAATAAAGGGAGAAACTTACCTGGGCTCCTCCCTGTGTGGCCTAGCCAGCTGGCCGGCCCAGCCAGCAGGCGGCCCAGCCCGCCTCCCTCCTCTGTCGTCTTCGTCCTCGACAGAGGGAGGGGAGTGTGGCCGGCGCGCGCGCGCGCCACCGCGCCACGCCACCTCTCTCCCTGCCTGCCTACCCTCCCCTCCTCGCTCGATGCCCCGGACGACGCCACGCCTCTCCCCCTGCTCTCTCTCACTCTCCCTCAGTTCCTCCCTCCTCTCCCTCGCTCTCTCTCTCACACGGCCGAACACCACCGACGCCACCGTTCGCCATAGCCGTCGTCTCCGGCCACCCCTCGCTCCCCCGACTAGCTCAGCGGCTCCGCCTCGACCTCCTCTTCCTCCCCACCGCTCCACGGGTCTCCGGAAGCCCTGCATCGCCGCCACGTCGCCGTTCCCCTCCTCGGGCTCCGACCAACGTCGCCGTCGATTCGCCGTCTCCAGCGCGTCCCCGAGCCCGCTTCGACGCCCACTGCAACCGCGGTGAGCTACGCCACCGTTTCCCCCTCTTCTCCCCCTCGTTCCCTCACCGTAGCCTCCTCCCCACCACGGCCGAACCTCCGCCGTCGCCGAGCTCGCCGTCGACGCAGCTCCGGTGACCATTTGGTCACCCCGGCGAGTCCAACGAGTTCGTAAGGCTCCATAGAGCATCCCTAGCGCCTCGCTTCGCTCGCCTTCGAGCTCCAACCCTGTTTCCGTGCACGACCGAACCCCGGCGGCCGCAGCCGAGCTCGCCGCCGTCGACTCCGGCCACCTCAGGCACGGCCACCACCACCGTTCGACGCGTGGGAGCAAGGGCTCTCCAACGAGCCCAAGCACAGCCTCGCCCGTGCCCTGTAGCGCGATCCCGCATCACGCCGCCGTCTCGGACCTCGCCGGCGTCATGTCGCCGGTGGGGTTTGACTTGTCCGACCTGGGGTTTGACCCCCCAGGGTCACTGACGCGTGGGCCCCGTCGGCCAGGTGGACATCATTAGCGCTAACCACTGTTAGTTAACCCCCTGACGCTGACCAGTGGGCCCCAGCGCCACTAACCCCTAATTAGGAATAATTTAATCCTGTTAAACCCCCTCTGTCACTGACGTGTGGACCCCACACGTCAGGTTTGACTCCAGCCAGCCGCAGTTGACCACTGACGTCATGCTGACGTCATGCTGGCGCAATATTTATATTTCTGGATTTAATTTAAATCAGGAAATTCCAGAATAACAATTAAACTTCAAAAATTCATAACTTTTATTCTGTAACTCCAAATTGGACAAATTATATATGAAAAATGATCAGAAAAATCCAAGCTATCCATCTGTACTATTTTCATGCATGATCAAACAAGTTAAATTGATGTTTTAAGCAGAACAAGGAAAAGCACTTTAAAAGGCCATATTTGAATTTGAAATTTGAATCCTTGATTCAAATTTGTTCAAACCCTTCTGGTTTTAGTTGCATTAGCCCAACACACTCATATTGCCATGTTTCATGCATGCATCATATTGTTGCACATTGTTTGGTGATGGTTGTGTGTCGGTGTCCTTTGCGACAGGTTCTGCCTCCGAGGAGTACCGTGATTACCCTAACGAAGAACCGTATCAGTGCATCGAACCATCAGGCAAGCAACCAACCATTTGATCATATCGATACAATCCCATGTTCTCGCTCCTACTCTCTTTTACTGCATTAAGACAACGCGTTTCAAACTGCTGTGTGCTACGGTAGTTGAACCCATTTCCTCTGCATGACCTGTCATTGCCACAGTAACTAGATGAAACCCACTAGCATGTGTAGGAGTTGATTGAGCCATATGTATGTGTTGTTCCTACCTTGCTATGCCTGCTATGCTTAGAGTCGTGTCAGGTCTGGTTCATCTGGGTGATGGCTAGAGTGAAATGATTATGTCCGAAATGAGAGTGGTGTGGTGAACACGATTTGGTAAAGGTATCGATGAGAGGCCATGTAGGAGTACATGGTGGGTTGTTTCATTGAAGCCGACCTTACGCACTGAGATCTGTATGTGTGATTTAAGATACAACTACTACCATGCATTGGGCCCTGAAATATGACCCCGCTCGACTTCTTATTCACCCTAGCTCTCTGTCCAGGAGTTGCAAGTAGTTTCTGGTGTTTGTAGCCTACTGGAGGCCGTGGACAGCACTGACCGTAGGGGTGGGCTGTGATGCGGTAGGTACGTGGCCGGGTGTACCGAATACCCGTTAGGTATCTCAGGAACCCTATTCACATCGTTCGGGGCCGTATGGGAAACCTCGGCCGGACTCCCTGCGGATGGATCCTGAATAGGCGATAAACCTGGACTAGAGGCTTAAGTATTTAGGTAGGTCGTGGTCTACACCCACGTTGGCTTTCGCTTGAAGTCTGCCGAGCACATATCGTGTGCAGACGCTAAGTTGTGGAAACATGTATGAGGAAGTACACCCCTGCAGGGTTATCATAATCTATTCGAATAGCCGCGTCCGCGGTAAAGGACTACTTGGTTGCCTATACAGTTCATAGACAAGTAAATGGAAACTGCTAAAAGCCTCAAGATAAGTGTGAGTGCCGAGGATGGCTCTTTCGTAGGAAGACGGAGGTGGATCCTCGGTAGTGTATTGAAGTGGTGAGTAGTGGACTCGTGTGCGCAAAACTATTTCAAGTTGGAGTATCGTAGGATAGCCTAGCCAAGAGTCAAGGCTGGCTTGCTGCAATAACTCCACCAACCCTTCTTGATACCATGCATGTATGTAGGATCTGATGTAAGTCTTGCTGAGTACCTTTGTACTCATGTTGCTATAATCTACATTTTTACAGAAGACGCTGCAACCCCTTCTGATGGGTTCTATGTAGACGTTGACATCAATGAGTAGGCTAAAGACCCAGGTGGTGACCCTGAGCTTGTGAAGGACCACGTAGTATAGCTAGGCTTTCCAAGCCTCTTTTATTTTACTAGTTGTCTGTACTCAGACAAGTTACTTCCGCTGTTGGATTGTATGACTGTATGACTTGTATGTTGGGTCGTGAGACCCGTACCTGTGTGTATGTTATGTATGGCTCTCTGAGCCTTAAATAAAGTACTTGTGTCGTAGAGTCATGTTGTGATGCTTCGTTGTATTTGCACATATCGAGCATATTGTGTGTATGATTGGAATGCTTGGTATGTGTGGGATCTGACTATCTAGTTGTTTATCTTTAGTAGCCTCTCTTACCGGGAAATGTCTCCTAGTGTTACCGCTGAGCCATGGTAGCTTGCTACTGCTCTGGAACACTTAGGCTGGCCGGCATGTGTCCTTCTTCGTTCCTGTGTCTGTCCCTTCGGGGAAATGTCACGCTTTGAGTACCGGAGTCCTGTTAGCCCGCTACAGCCCGGTTTACCGGAGTCCTGCTAGCCCAGTGCTACAGCCCGGACCAACTTGCTGATGACCGACACGTTCGAAGCTGGGTCATGGATGCCTGTCCCTGTAAGTCTGTGCCAGTTTGGGTTTACGACTAGTCATGTCAGCCCGGGCTCCTTATCATATGGATGCTAGCGACACTATCATATACGTGAGCCAAAAGGCGCAAACGGTCCCGGGCAAAGGTAAGGCGACACCCGTGGGGATACCGTGCGTGAGGCCGCAAAGTGATATGAGGTGTTACCGGCTAGATCGATGTGACATCGAGTCGGGGTCCTGACAGGGTGTTTTTCTTTCTTTCCTTTTGGTTTTTCTGTTTTCTTTATTTCACCATTGCTTTCTATTTATTTCTGCTAGCAAACCAATTTTGTTAAAAGTGCCACTGGTCAAAACAAATACTATGTAGTATATAGTACTGCCACAAAAGTTTGGGAGTAAGATGATTTCATTTTAATTTTACTTAAATATGAATGATTTAAACGGTGCTGTTTTGGATTCTGTATTGGTTGCTAGGGTCAATTTGGGCATTTTAGTTATGTTGTTTTCCTAATCACAAATGACTATGGAATATTAGCAAAAATATGAACTATTTAGTTTTGCAGTTTGAAGAAGTATTTTAACTGACTTAATTTTAAATTTGAATTTGAACTTGGTTTAAATCAACGCGAGCTTATCAATAGTAACCATGGTGACGTGGCATCATTAGTAGAGGGTTACTCTAGCTTAAATATCCGAGCGTCACAAGATTTAACACAATCAAACTAAGGTGTCATACCTGACTCCTTACCTTCGTCGAGATCCCAATCCTCATAGTTGAGTTTAATTCTTTCCAATAAATCCCATCTAAATTCAATAGTCTTCATCATAAAGTAACCAGTACAAGAAGTATTGAGCACCGAGCGATTGTTGAGAGAAAGTCGAGCATAAATTTTATGAATAATCATTTCTCTTGAGAGCTCATGATTGGGGCATGAATATAACATTTACTTAAGCCTCCCCCAAGCTTGAGAGATTCTTTCTCCTTCACGAGGCCAAAAATTATATATATAATTACGATCACGATGAACAAGATGCATAGGATAAAACTTCTGATGAAATTCCAATTTCAATCGGTTGTAGTTCCATCATCCCATATCATCACATAGCCTAAACCATGTCAATGCCTCTCCCTTCAAAGATAAAGGGAAGAACTTCTTCTTGATAACATCCTCGGGCAAACTTGCAAGCTTAAATAATCCACAAACTTCATCCACATAGATTAGGTGCAAATCGGGATGCAATGTTCCATTGATACGTCTCCAACGTATCTATAATTTTTGATTGTAACATGATATTATATTACCCTTTTTGGATGTTTATGGGCTTTACTCTACACTTCTATATCATTTTTGGGACTAACCTACTAACCGAAGGCCCAGCCCGAATTTCTATTTTTTTTGCCTATTTCAGTGTTTCAAAGGAAAGGGATATCAAACGGAGTCCAAACGGAATGAAACCTTCGGGAGCGATCTTTTTGGAACAAATGCAATCCAGGAGACTTGGAGTGGACGTAAAGCAGTGAACGAGGCGGCCATGAGCACTACTAGGAAAAGGCATGCTAGTGGCGCACCGAATTTGCCTTCTAATGGCGCACTACTGGTGCGCCACTGGCATCACGCCATTAGAATTAAATTCTAATGGCGCACTACTGGTGCGCCATTAGTATCTCGTGTTCTAATGGCGCACCGTGTAGTGCGCCATTAGTATAGCCTGCAGTGCGCCATTAGAATGCCTCCCAGGGGCCATATGTACAAATGTGCTTTGGCATTCTAATGGCGCACCAGCAGCTAATGCGCCATTAGTGTGATGATCACAGTGCTCCACTACTGTCTTGTGTGGTGCGCCATTAGAATGAATATTAGGTTTTATTTTTTTTGCTTTTCTGATTTTTGCACAGGTTACAAAATATATTATTGCATAGAATATAGACAGCAGCACACAACAACATCAGATTCATCAAATACAATAGAAGATTAGTCTCCGAATAGAATTCATCATATTAGTCTCCGGATTCAAAAGACCGGACAAAGATAAAACATTACAAGTCTCAAGACCGCGAGTATCGAGTTTGCCTTCACATTACAAGTCGATATCGATCATCTAAACTACCATCACATAGAAGAGAGCTGTGGTCATCACGATGAGCATCATCGCGATCAAACTGGTCTTCATCCGGTTCCTCCAGCGCTCCCTCCTCTCTCCCGCTAGATAGCGGGCGTATGTAGATTCGGCCTCCGCCCTAGTGGTGTACCCTTTGTAACTGTTACCGCTGAAACGGTGAACCTGTCTCCGACACTCCTCCCAGTCATCGTAGACTCCGGGAACCTTACCCTTGTACACGACATACGACGGCATCTCTATGCACAAGCCAAACAACAGACAATACATAAGCAATGTGTAAGTATGCAACAAAAGGATCGGAAGAGAAAAGCAAGACATTAATAGCACGATTCATGGTCCTACTAATAAATAGCATCGATTACATCTAAGTTGAACAACCGTCCAAACCAAAGAGACATCCGAATTCATTAAAGTTTAATTACAACATGAGCCAATCAATGTTTCAGAACTACACATCACTACTTTCGACTCAACTCATCGGACAGGAGCGTGGGTGAAGCCGCCGTCTGTCGTGATGGTCATGAAATCACGGTCGTTGTCACCCTGCATTTGTAGCGTTTCATCTATCTCACTATTGGACGGTTGATATCTGAGGAAGAACTGCCCCGCGGTATGAAGGACATCTTGATGGATGATGTCCGCAAACTCCGACTGGATGCGAAAGAATTCTTGTCTGAGGCCCGCGTCCTGGACTGCCGACAAGCTCGCGGCCCAATCTTTGAGATTATCTGGTAGCAGAAGGTGATGATGGTCCCTTACGATCGCCCGCATGTGATGGAGGGCATAGTAGGCATCCTTCTGACCGCCAGGCGGCTGCTTGACGCAGCAGAACTTCGTATTGTGTGAGAAGATGTGCTTGCCGTACTTACGAACTGGCCTGGTGAAGGTGCCTCCAGATTGGGCGTAGCCGGGGAGAACATCATCAAGAACTTTCTTCACATTTGTGTAGTCTATAATGGAGTTACGGTTCGGGTCGAAATACGTGGCCACGGAATATTTCGGGCTTAAGAGGATGAGTGTGCAATGTGTGTCACTGCACAGAACACGGAATGTTAGAAAAAAAAGAACGATCGAAATCTAAGAAATCATATGTTACGGGGCGGTTAAGGGATGACTTACTCGGGAAAGTAAGGCACAAGGAAGTTATCCTTATCTGCGTTTGCCAGAATGACGCCTTCGAGGTGTGAACTCGCAACTTGGCAGTCCCCAGCGCTGCTCAAGTGCTTGGCACGCATGTAGAAGGGGTCGACTATCACGATGTCCGGGGTATTGTCTCTAATGATCCGCATCTGCATGCTCAGCGAAAACAGCCGAACGAAGGTGTAGTGTAACGGATGAAGGTTAAACATAGCAAAGATGTCATCAAACCGCAGGACGATCATACCCGCGATGTCGCCATCCACAAAGCCCTTGCTCTCTGGCACCTTGGCCACGAAAACTGGGTATGCCACATCCTTCTCTCTGAGACGCCGCTTCTCCAAAATCAGAACACTATCGTGCAGACTCCGCATAGCACCAGTTGCAGCATTCAGCATATTTGGCGGTAGCATCGCCCTACCCGCCACATGCACCCTCCTCGAGATATCCTTAGGTGAAGGTGGCCCGTCCTGAGCACGGATCGAACTCGGTGCCGGCTGGCTCGCACCGGCGCCCTTGTTAGTCTTTCGTTTCCGGCCCTTCTTCTTGATCTCCTGTAATGGGACCGAGTTCTGCTCACAGACCGCCTTCTTCAGCGTGTTGGGGCTGATAATATTTCGCGCCTCAGCTATCTGAGGCTCGGTGAAGGCGGGAGCTGGAGGCGTGTCCTGAGAACTGAACGCCAGATGATGCTCGTTGCAATTGGATTTCTCCGCCGTACCAGCTAGATCGCGGTGGTCTTGGTTGGGTTCTTGAGAAAGAGGCCCGCAGAAATCGTCAGCGTACCCATGTTCGGCAAAGTACTTATCAACTTTGGTAAATGTACCATCGTCGTTGTCGTCGCCGTCCGGATCCTGTGCCATAGGGCTGTCCGGATCCTGTGCCATAGGGATGTCCGGCAGGTCCGGTAGCGTTGCGGCGTTCTTGCCATGGCTTGGCGCCGGCATGACTGGCGGTCTTGTCTGTGGGGTGGTGTCCCCCGCCCCCAAACGAATCTGGCTCTTTGGCCATAGCAGGGGCCAGTTTACGCAGGTGCCGAGGGTCATCTCATCTTCTTCGTTGGCCCCAGCGGGTCGAATCGGAGGTAATAGCTCGTCGCAGCCTGGCAGCACCCGGACCACTTCAACCCTATACATTGTGGTTGGCATCGGATTACCGTGGAACATGGGGTTGCCCGGTTGAACGATTCTGCCCTTGGCGACATCGACCAACTCGGCACCCACGAAGTGCAGAAGAGTGCAAAGAACGTCGGCGGTGCCCTGGAAAAACATGTATAGGGCGTCAGGGATGCCCAGTCAAAGGCAAGGAGATGAAGTCATCGGCCGAGAGGCTTAGTTACCGTGATGCCGTCGAGCTCGGCTAATGTCGAGGCACCGCCAACGGCGGGCGTGCAACTGACGGAGGGGGCGCTTGCTGGCGAGGTGCCGGTCGGCGTACACCCGGGTGCATTAAGCTCCAATGCCCGTGCCGGTGCCGGAGACACGAATACCGCCTCCGCCGGAGACACAAATGGCGCCGCCGCCGGAGACACCAATGGTGCCGCCGCCGGAGACACCAATGGTGCCGCCGCCGGAGACACCAATGGCGTCGCCGCCGGAGACACCAATGGCGCCGCCGCCGGAGACACCAATGGCGCCGCCGCCGGAGACACCAATGGCGCCGCCGCCGGAGACACCAATGGTGCCGCCGCCGCGCTGTGCGAGTTGCTAGTCGTGAAGCTGGGAACCGGGGGAGGCCCCTTTTGGCCGCCCGCAATCCACGTCGTCAGCCCATGAATCAACGTAGGCACCATCGCGTTGAGCGTCGTTCCAACTTGTTGTTGCACTTGCTCATGGACAAGCTCCGGAATCCGCGCCACTTGTGCCTTGAGTTCTTCAACCTCGCGCATCTGGCTTTCCGAGCTGGTCTTTTTCTCCTTCCGCACACCAGCGGTATAGTATGACCCCCATTTTGTGGACAAGCCCTTGCCGGCCACACGACCAGCTGACGTTGGCTTATCGAGCTTATCCTTCTTTTTCATTACGTTCAACGCCCTATTTAAAGGGGTGTCGAAAGGGGAGCTCTTAGACGACCCCGCGCTACTGCTTTCATTGTCCTGCGAAAGGAACATGAACCATTTAGAAATATTGGGGATTAATTAGAGTGCAACCATATGGAGCTAATTACGCGGGGGTGTATTCCTTACCAGAACAAGCTCAAGCGCCCTGGTCTTCGGATCCGTGGTAAGCTCCTTTGTTATCGGGTCCTCCTTGTACCGGGCCCTGACATAGTTCCTGGTCTGCTTGTCACCGCTGTATTTCTCAAACCGGGGCGGTAGGCCTTGCTCGGCACGCTCCGCGTCCTCCTTGTCCCATATAGGCTCCGCCACTCTATAACCGCCGGGACCGAGTTTGTGTTCCCCTAAGTTCAACTCCCGCATTTCTTTCCCTCACTGACTTGATTCGGAGGTTGCGGGGCTCTGGCACTTGATCTTGAACTCCTTGTACTCATCTTCGCTCATCAAAGGATATTTCGCCTTGATCTTGTCATAACTATCACCTTTATCAATCATTCTCTTCACCGCGCTTCTCCAAGTAGACATGGCCGTGCTCATCTTCGTGAGGGCGGCATTGTTCACTTTATTCCCTGAGAGGTGTGTGTTTTCAAATTCGGCGGGGAACTTGTATTGTTCGTGCAGCTTCGTGAAGAGGAGGTTGCGCAAATTCCCTCGGTCCTTATGCCTAAGGTTCTCGGTGTTGATCGAGACGGTGCTCCGGAGAATGCACCCGAGCTGAACCGAGTACCCCTTGACTATATGTTTGGGCTCCGTTGGATTCCCGTCGGAGTCCACTTGAGTGAATTCCTCCTTGACGGTGCGGAGCGCATTCGGGCGCCGGTCCTTCCTTTGCTTCTTCGGTTGGCTGCCATCTGTGTGTGCGCCGCCACCATCTGTGTGTGCACCGCCATCATCAGTGGTGGCATCCTCGGCGGCACCATCAGTGGTGTCATCCCCGACGCCACTAGGGGTTTCATCGTTGTGGGCCATGTTTCTCTCTTAATAGGAAAAAAGTTTGGTCAAAAAGATGGTTATTGTCAAGGAACAAGATCATGGTCTCATGATTTAGGGTTTGTCGACACCGAGGCACCCTAAAAGCCTAAGATTTCATCATTTAGGTTCTCATCGACACCGAGGCATCCGGGGCAACCAAGTTAAGTTTTCATCATTTAGGGTTTATCGATGCCGAGGCACCCTAGGTTGGGCCTAATCTTGGCTCTATTGCCACCTATGTTGGGTTTATCATCTAGGGTTTATCGATGCTAAGGATAATTCTAAGTTGGGCCTAATCACTTGGCTCTATTGCCACCTATGATTTAATGCAGCAAGAATGGCAGGGCAGTTGATCCTACTTAACTAAGTACTAAGATAGCCCGGCCCATGCATTAGTCGCAAGTACCCCATATGTCCTATTTTTAGCAAAGTCATGCTAAAATTCACGGAAAATTTCAGCATGACCTTTGCTGAAAATAGGACATATGGAGTACCCGAATTTGCCGGAACGGAAGTTAATCGACATTCCGGCAAACTCAAGGGCCTCTCGGGGTACCTGCAAATTCATCACGACACGATGGTCGGAGACAAAACCCAGCCACAGACCATATGGTCCTCTGCTTTCATATGGACAAAAATCAGCTCAACTTATGTGAGCTTCCATTCCAGATATAATATGTCTCCCAACAAAAAATCATCAATAGTTTAGGAAGTCTGTACAAACACAGAAAGAATGACAAATGTATTTTTACAGATCATGGCTCAGAGTCATAAACATCTATGGACCAAATATAGTAATGGATACAGCAGATTAGTCTTATGATTTTACTTGTTCGGTATAAAATAGCTTATGCTTTCCTTACAGTACATGTCCACATTTGATATGTCCTTTTTGTCTGTCCTGCTTTTTGAATCAACCGTATCGAGCAATACTATGGAATTAGTCAAATAATTGTGCATGTTTTGACAATAGGATGAATGCAAAAGAAAATCAAATGGTTGTGGCAATCTGTCCATCATCATGACTGTTGACAGTCGCCACACCCACTGTTGGACTTCGATCTAGCACAAAGGGGGTGTATAAGAGCAGATATGGATGGTGTGGTCTGGCACAGATAGCAGTATAATCATCTTAATCTTGCAGTGTAATTTTTAATCCGTGGCAGCAAACGGGCATTGTGCTAGTCTAATAAGAATACACATTGTTGAACTTCATTGCTGGAATTAATGGTTTACTATCGGGATGTGCCTTAGGAGCATCGCTTATCAAGTGAAAACATAAGACACAAACTTGTAGCTGTATGTGTTTTGCCAAGAAAGGGTGCAACAAGAAATATTTTCCTAGTACTGGTTTATCTCACCTACTAGTAAAGGGACATTTCTGCTCAAATCGAAAGTTAATACATCGTTGTTTCTTACTAGGGGAAGATGGACCTGGATGGTCAAGCACGTGGAAGATGGCTTTGTGGGCGCGCCTTCTTAACAGCGAAAATGCATACAGAATGATCCTAAAGTTAATCACATTGGTTCCACCTGGTGAAAAAGTTGGGTTCGAAGGAGGACTGTACACCAATCTGTGGACAGCACACATAAGAACAGTAGCAGTAGTACTACTACTAGCAGTAGTACTACCAAAAGAAAGGAAAGAACAGTAGCAGTAGTACTACTACTAGCTAGCTAGCTAGCTGGTACTGATCTAGCTTCTACATGCATTTCTCTGAATTTTGTTATACTTAAACACTACAAGGAATTATACTTTGTCATAGCTATTAGTCTTTGGACTAAGGGGCACTAGCACACTAGTAAGTGATAGGCAACCATCCTACATGGAAATGTGAAGAGTTACATGGATGAGTACCAGCTCTAAGTGAAGGCTCAATGGATTCAAGATCAACCGACTGAAGTTGCCCAAACCTGCAAGGAAAAGAGAGAATAATGATTTCGAACTGCTTCTGATGGCATACATAAGCATAAGTTCAGTCCCCCAAATCAAGTACTCCATCAGATTGGGATACTACTCTAGATTAGTGTAGCCACTATCTAACAAAAAATTTCAGAACTGAATTTCAGAGTACTCTAAATGTTGTGTGCCCTAGTATTTCTGTGTTCCCTTGCATTTCTATAACATTTGCTACCACTGTACCATCTTTCAGAAACCTGATTCGGTGAGCTCTAGGCATGGATGTACATAGCATAGCTTACCAGGATTTGCAAAAGAACGCTGGTGGAGAACATACACGCAAGTCCAGCGAGCCTGTAACAGAAAATTTTAATAAGATGACACACTCGTCAAACGCAAAACAATGGTTAGAGCCATCAGAATGATGAACTTACACTGCAAAGATGCACGCCAAGAGTAAGTAAGTTGACAGGATCATGCAGCAGCAAGGACCAGAAGCAAAGCAGACGAGGAACACACAAGTTAGTCAAACACTTGAAGCAATTTGCGGGATACAAGAAAGATAGATATTATCAAGAACCGCTCAGAGTGCAAGAACCTTTGATGACACCATTCATCCTTTCGAACGGCATCATGCTGTGCAGGAACGTCGGCCCGAGTTGGATGATATCCTCCACTATATGGACCAGCAGATGCACCATAACGTCGAAGAATGCGGGCGGGATGTACATCTCAAGCTCGCATAGTATCACCACGATCTCTTCCTGTAGCCTTCTGAGTTGCCTCAC
Organism: Triticum aestivum; assembly: GCF_018294505.1. Classification (NCBI taxonomy): domain Eukaryota; kingdom Viridiplantae; phylum Streptophyta; class Magnoliopsida; order Poales; family Poaceae; genus Triticum; species Triticum aestivum. The sequence continues at coordinate 650,727,945 of NC_057813.1, forward strand.
GCCAATCGACTTCCGAGAGATGACGTCGAAAAAGTTGCATAGGCCAAATAGCGTTTCACGGACGTGCGCGTCCATGATCCCACGGATTGCAACTGGAAGTATCTGCGTCATCATCACGTGACAGTCGTGAGACTTCATCCCGCTGAACTTCTGCTTCGCTGGGTCTAGGTATCTGATTATCTTCCCCGCGTAACCGTAAGGAAGTTTTACTCCTAGGAGGCAGGTGAAAAACTGCTCGATCTCCTCCTGACTTAGAGTGAAGCACGCGGGAGGGTAGTCATTTCCGGTCTTCTTGGCCTTTTTGCCTTTGCGACGACTTTCCGTGTCCTGCTTCACCTCATCATCATCATCATCATCATCATCATTAGCGTGAAGCTCCTGCCTGATGCCCATTGATTTCAAGTCTGCCCTTGCTTTCGGCCCATCTTTGGTCCTCTCTGGCATGTTGAGCAGGGTACCAAGCAGACTCTCGCACACGTTCTTCGTGATATGCATGACATCAAGGCTGTGAGGCACACGGTGGATCTTCCAGTACGGCAAGTCCCAGAAAACAGACCTCGTTTTCCATACCTTCAGCAGCGGCTCTGGCGCCATTCACTTCTTTCCCGGCAGTGGGCAGTCTTTCCAATTTTTCAACAGCTTGTCTATTTCCTCGCCGCTCCTCGTACACGGGCGTTTTCGGGGTTCGGTTTCACCATCGAACAGATCCTTGCGTTTCCCCCACGGGTCATCGTCGCGAAGCCACCTTCGATGTCCCAAGAACACGGTTTTCGAAGACTTGGGATCTCTATCTAGCTGGCGATACATTGTGTCATCCATGCACCTTATGCATCCAGAAAATCCGTGGACTACCTGCCCCGCGAGATATCCGTAACCGAGATAGTCGTGCACCGTCGTGAGCAGTGCGACTCTCATAGGGAAATATTCTTTCTCTGCGGCGTCCCACGTATTGGCTGGCATTTTCCACAGCGTGTCAAGCTCCTCTTTCAGCAGCCCTAGATACAGATTGATGTCGTTCCCTGGTTGTTTCGGCCCTTCAATTAGCATACTCATGTGAATGTACTTCCTCTTCATGCACAACCAGGGGGGAAGGTTGTACATCCACACAAACACAGGCCAGGTGCTATGTGTGCTTCTCTGGCTGCCAAACGGATTGACTCCATCGGTGCTCGCTCCCAGCACGATGTTCCTTGGATCGTTCCCAAATTCTGGGTGTTCGAAGTTCAACGCTTGCCACTGGCTCGCATCCTTAGGGTGACTCAGCATCTTGTCTTTTTTATCTATCTCTGGATCATTTGCGTCATCTTCTCGCTTCTTCTCCTCCCTATCCGCGTGCCAACGCAGGAGCTTTGCTACCTTAGGGTCCGCGAAATACCGCTGCAGACGAGGAGTGATCGGAAAGTACCACACCGATTTTCGAGGAGCTTTCTTCCTCTTCTTGTATCGAGTGACGCCGCACACCGGACATATGGTAGACTCCGCGTGCTTGTCCCGATAAATGATGCAATTGTTCATGCACACATGGTATTTCACGTGCGGTAAATCCAGAGGACACACGATTTTCTTCGCCTCCTCGAAACTGGTCGGGCACTTGTTCCCTTGGGAAGACGTTCGTGCCAGAATGACATGTTCTCGTCGAAGCATGCGTCGGTCATTTTGTGTTTTACCTTCATCTCCAGAGCCATGAGCGTTACTTTCAGGCGGGTATCCTCGGGCCTGCATCCTTCATACAATGGAGTAACCGCGTCTATCTCCAGTTGATCCAGCTTGGCTTTCTCTCGGGCGGCAGCTCTTGCGTTATCCGTCCGCTTGAGAAGCAGCTCTTGAATATGAGGGTCCTGCACCCAACCTCCATCGTCGTCTGCTCCGGCATCTTCATCTTCATGATCATTCCCTTCGTCTTGATCTTCCTCATCATCATGTACGACATCTTCTACATGATGACTGTGTACAGCATCACCGTCGTGATCATGTCCTGGAGATTCTTTGTCTTCTCGCCCGCCCTCGCCGCGGTGGTACTTGTCTTGTTGCCCTTCCTCATTTCTTGCCCGGCCCCAGCCATGGACGACTAGATAGTCATCTTCATCACCTTGCCACCGATAGCCATCCATGAAACCACGCAAGAGCAGGTGGTCCCGCACCTGCCCGGAATCCGGGTCCGCAATAAGGCTCTTCAACTTGCATCTTCGACATGGACATCTTATCTCCGTCTCGTTCTTTTGAAGCATCTCGGCCTTCGCGGAGCTCAAAAACCTATTCACGGTGCCTTCAGTCATCGTGCGGACCATGGTCTCCTGCGGGGTAGAGCAAAACGATATGTTAGAACCAAGAAAAAATTTGGCATGACCTTCCCTAAAAATAGGACCAAAAAGAATGCATAGTGCCAAAATTCTCGCCAAAACGGAAATGAATCAAAACATTCCGGCAAAATATTGGCAACTATCGCATATTTCAAATACCGGTACCTTCAAACACAAACATATATGCAACACCACAAACACATGCAACACCACAAACATACATAGATCTAGCTAGGCCACAAAAAGTGCATGTGCACGTTGTTGGAGCGAGCTAGGGAGAAAAAAAGGTAGATCTATATCATGAAGATAGCTTTCCCTTACTTACCTATCAAAAAAAGGTAATTTCACCACTTAATTTTGTTGAATCTATGGTGGAAATGAGGTGAGGAGGAGGAGATGGCCGAAAGCTTGGAGAAGGAGGTGGATGGAATGAAGTGGGGAAAGTGAGTGGGTAGGTGTGGGCTGTCCAAAATATCTTGTTGGTCCCAGGTTACTATTGGCGCACCATAGGAAAATGCGCCATTAGTAACCCTGGTTACTAATGGCGCATCAGCCTATGGTGCGCCATTAGTAGTTTTGCAAAAAAGTAAAAATAATAAGTATATATACTAATGGCGCATCTCCTCTGAGTGCGCCATTAATAGTTTAAACTAGTAATGGCGCACTGTGCCACGATGCGCCATTAGTAGTTTTGCAAAAAAAAGAATAAAACAAAATTTACAGTAATGGCGCACTGCCTGCTTGGTGCGCCATTAGTAGTTATAGATAGTAATGGCGCATTATGGATCCGATGCGCCATTAGTATGTATGGGAAAATGGAAAAAATAATAAATCATACTAGTGGTGCACCCTGTTTACGGTGCGCCATTAGTGTCTTCCACACTAATGGCGTATCACAAACTGGTGCGCCATTAGTATATAGTAGTGGCACACTGCTTCCACGGTGCGCCATTAGAATCAATCCTATCTATAACCCTTTTCCTAGTAGTGGAGGGTGCCCGGCGCACCCTAAGGGGGTGGGAGCACCCCCCACCCTCGTGGGCCCCTCGAGTGTCAACCGACCTACTTCTTGTTGGGGATCGTAGCAGAAATTTAAAATTTTCTACGCATCACCAAGATCAATCTATGGAGTCATCTAGCAACTAGAGAGATAGGAGTGCATCTACATACCCTTGTAGATCGCGAGCGGAAGCGTTCAAGAGAACAGGATTGATGGAGTCATACTCGTCGTGATCCAAATCACCGATGATCCTATTGCCGAACGGACGACACCTCCGCGTTTAACACATGTGCGGAGCGGAGACGTATCCCGCACCCTGATCCAACAAGGAGGAGGGACAGGTTGAGGAAGAGAGCTCCAACAGCAGCACGACGGTGTGATGGTGGTGGAGAGGCAGTACTCCGGCAGGGCTTCGCCAAGCTCTTAATGGAGGAGGAGAGGTGTTGGGGAGGGGAGGGGCTATGCCTTGGATGTGGTGTGCAGCCCTCCCCTCGCCCCTCTATTTATAGGGGAAGAGAGAAGGGGGCCGTCCCTCTCTAGATGAGATCTAGAGGGGGGCAGCGGCCAAGGGGAGGGGGCTTGCCCCCAAGCAAGGGGGGCGCCCTGTCGGTGTCAAAACCGGCGGATCTCGGGTAGGGGGTCCCGAACTATGCGTCTAGGCAGATGGTAACAGGAGACAGGGGACACGATGTTTTACCCAGGTTCGGGCCCTCTTGATGGAGGTAAAACCCTACGTCCTGCTTGATTGATATTGATATTGTGGATGTTTACAAGAGTGGATCTACGACGAGATCAAGGAGGCTAAACCCTAGAAGCTAGCCTATGGTATGATTGTAATGGTTGTTGTTGTGTCCTACGGACTAGAGCCATCCGGTTTATATAGACACCGGAGAGGGCTAGGGTTACATAGAGTCGGTTACAATGGTAGGAGATCTACATATCCGTATCGCCAAGCTTGCCTTCCACGCCAAGGAAAGTCCCATCCGGACACGGGACGAAGTCTTCAATCTTGTACCTTCATTGTCTTGGAGTCCGGTCGATGATGATAGTCCAGCCGATGGTAGTTCGGCCGATGATGGTAGTCCGGCTATTCGGACACCCCCTAATCCGGGACTCCCTCAGTAGCCCCCGAACCAGGCTTCAATGACGATAAGTCCAACATGTGTGTAGTCTTCGGCGTTGCAAGGCGGGTTCTCCTTCAAGTTCTATGTACCTGTCGAACAGTGTCTGGCTTCCTCATCAATGTTGCGCATCTTGGCTTCACACCCAATAATGGCCTTCTTCCACACGTCGTGCGAATGTGAAAAGCCAGGGCGTCTTTTATGTTTTACCCCCTAGTTGTGCGAATAATCTGCCTATAAGGGAGGCAAGAATCCAGATCCAAATCACCATCTTCCTCCCGCAAATACTCATTGGAGCGCTTTCGACCAAGAATCCATTCCATCATGGACCATCAACGCGGCTCCTCTTCTCGCGCTCCCAGCCCTTTGCCAGGAGATTGGAGGAGATGCTCTGTTCCGCACAACGAGCTGGTGAAGCTCCAAACGGGGGGATATCTCCCTCCGGCCTTCATGGTTCCGGTTCGAGCCGGGCTGGCCACCTACAAAGGTGGGAAGCAGGCGTAGGTTACCCCAAGTCCCAACAAAGGGGAGCGGGTATGCCTCGTCCCCTATCTGATAAGGGGGCTCGGATTTCCTGTGCATCCATTCCTCCGCGGGCTCCTGGAGTTCTACAGACTCCAGCTTCATCACCTCACGCCCGCCTCAATCCTGCATATTGCGGGTTACGTAGCTCTTTGCGAGCTATTCCTGGGCATCGAGCCCCATTTCGCGCTGTGGAAGAGGTTGTTCTGCCTTGTACCCCGCTGTCACGAGGGGTCCATATATCAAGTGGGCGGCGCCGAAATATGGCGCATTGCCGGGATCGGATATCCATCCGGAACCCCTAAGAAGGCGTCCGAGGACTGGCCTTCGGAATGGTTTTATATAGAAGACGCTCCGCTGCCGGACCCTGTTCGGATCGGCCTCCCGGAGTTAGCAATGCTCCTCTGAAGAAACGCCTTAGTTGGCGTCCGCGGAGCCCCCAACTGGAGGAAGACAAGAGCGTCCATTATTTGATGGGCCGAATAAGGTTACTGGCCCATGCCGGGTTGACCATGATTGGAGTCATGGCAACATGCATTATGCGGGGGGTGCAGCCACTACAATACAGGGGCCACCCATGTGGGATTTCAACAGGACGATGCCACCCGTCATGACCGCAAAGGGCCGGATTCGGTCGAAGATCTGGTGACGATCCTGTCCGGCCTGTATAAGGGGGAGAAGGAGGATTTCCTTCGGACGAACCCATTAAATGGGTTCTCCATGAATAATCCCCGGCCTTGGGTAAGCAAACACTCTACGTGCCCGACCCATGCTTTTTGAAACTTATGTTTCTTATATTGTGTTCTTCTTTCGACGCAGGAGCTGCACCGGATCGTGGAGGACATGCTAAGTCCAGCTCCGCAACCCGAGGATCCAGAGAGATCCCGGGATCCGGCCTCCGAAGAGGATCCGGGCATAATGGTGGAGCTAATCGACGGGGTGTTCCATCAGCTCAGCATGGACAATGCTTTAGTCGCCATCACGGCCGACTATCCCGGACTATATCCGGCTTCCCAGGTGATTGCGACTGAAGTCCTGACACCGTCATTCCTTCCTTGCTTATTTCTGACCACCGTATACGACGGTGCTGTGCAGGAGGCGCCCCTAGGGCAAGAAGCCGAGCCCGCGGCGGCTGGCCAACAAAGGCCAGTCCGGACCAGTAGGCGGAAGAGGAGCGCGACGCGGACTGAAACGTCGCTGCAAAGGTGTAGCTCACAATTCATTATTTAGAGCAACGTTCCTAGGAAGCGTTTGAGTGCTCATGACTTTTGTAGGGAAAAAAGCGTCCGCCGGACTGCGGGCGTGGAGGTTGCCAATCCAACCTCTACCAGCCAGGCTCCAACACCTGGTCTGGAGGGGGAGGCGAGCGCAAGGCGCGAGCCGGACGTTCCTCCGATGGAGGATGCCGACAGACTGTCCGCCACCAAGTCTGAGGTGGAGAGTGCCCTGAATCACAGGCGCCGCCGGACAGTATTTCATGACGCGTGCTTCTCCCCCGAGGCGTTGAATGCCTTTAACGCGGGGGACGCGCACCTTCGTGCTGCTCAAGAAGGTTTTACCAGAGCCACGGAGCAGTATGTAAAAGACATACGGGTAAGAGAATTTAATAGTTGTATATGCCAGTAGCCCCCGAGACTTAAAGTAGTTATATTAACTGATTTAAGGATCATATGAAACGTAGGATCTTACCAAGAAGAATACCCAACTGTCTCAGGAGCTGCAAGAGTGTAGGGCCCAACTTGAGGCTGCACTCTCTGGCACAGGAGGAAACACAGGGGCCTCTCCTGGTAATGCATTATTTTAGAAAGATAAGTATCGTTTGGCCTGTGCGCAAGTCTAAAAAATGACGTTGCAGGTGCTGCTGGACAAGATCCGGACAGGCAAGAACTTCTGTGCCAACTAAAGGCCGGAGAGAGGGTGCTGCATAAGGTGCAGCATGAAAGGAACAAGCTACAGGATTCCCATGCCCAGCTTGGAGAAGAGCTGAAAGGCGTTCGGGCCGAGCTGTCGGGCTCCGTTAAGGAGAATCAGCGGCTTCGTCGCGGCATCTATAGTAAGTGCTTGAGCGAACTCCTTTGAAAAGAAGGGTTCGGCGAGGAAGTCAATTTGACAGAATATGTCTGCAGGTATACTCACAGGTCGCCCTGCGGAGGAGATGCCCGTATCAACGGGTGATCAACTTCCCGAATTGTTGCAACTGATCGAATGAGTTCGGCAGGCAATGAGCGGTGTCATCCAAGCTTTATGGCCAGCCTTCTCCTTACCCGAGGGTCTTGGGGAGCTTGCGGAGAAGCTTCAGGGAGTGCGGCAGCGCTTCCATTTATGGAAGATTTCGGCCTGCCGCCAAGGTGCCAGGGAGGCCTGGGCCATGGTAAAGATGCGGTACAAGAAGGCGGATCCCAACTAGATGGCCGAAGTCGGACCTGTGGGGCCCGATGGGAAGGAGATCCTTGTGAGTTTTGTATATGGCCAAGTAGAGTTGGCCGCTAAATTTTCCCAATAGGACTGTAAATTAGACAACCTGTTAGACGGGATTGAGGAAGAATACAATCAGTCGATTTGACAATGTATTATAAAATGACATGTAAAATGCCTTCTAGCCGGATTGTAGATCGTTTGTCTTTGCCGACCTTTTCGCTTCGACCTCGGGACCCTAGAGTCCGGAGTGTGTCCGAATACCTTCTTGGTTATGAAACAACCAGGGTATGCATGGAGACTAGGCGTAGGGGTCATTAGTGCTTTATCAGACAAGTGCCCAACTAGTTATGTTATATTACATGGGTAGTAAGAAACATCTTCCAGGGAGAATAGTTCCGTTAAGGGTTCCTTTCCTCTGGGGGTGGCATGCCCTAAAGTGCATGTCCGGACTGCGAAAAAAGCAGAAAAACATCTGGGGGCAAATAAATAAGTAGATAAAAAATCATCTTTTAAGTCACCGACCGAATATTCCCTTAAGAACGCTAGCTTTCGGCTTCACCCAGTCTGAGGTACACATCCGGCTGACCCGGCAGTAACAATCACAGATGTGCTCCCTTTACCTCCTAGCCGAACAATCGGGAACGTAGGGGTAAGCACAGGAGCCAGGCAACCCAGCTTGGCCAAAACTTAAGTCATATCGATGCATATAATGGTGAATAAAAGGTACATGTGGAGGCTTGACACATCTGCTGGGCATGAAGCCCTTATAATTAAGCTTCTGGTAAAGAAGCCCCCAGGTATATTGAGTGCGGAGATCACATCAATTGCGTGCAAACGTTGCGCAAGTAGGCCCTTTAAGGCTTGGATGAATAGGGTTGAGAAGAAAAAGATAAACGAAAGGCAGCTGAAGTAAAAAAAAATTTGGACGGGGGGAAAGGGACGAACTCTTAGTCTGGTGCTAGGCATAGAATCTTCAGAGGCGGGCTGCGTTCCATGGGTTCGGCTCGAGTCGGTTATCTGATGCATTTCGTAGACGGTACGCTCCGCCGGTCAGGACTTGATCGATGATGAAGGGGCCTTCCCATTTGGGCTTGAGCTTGTCCTTTTTCTTGTCCGGCAGGCGTAGAACCAATTTGCCAACTTTGCAAGTCTTGGCCCGTACTTCTCTACTTTGGTATCTTCGAGCCTGCTGCTGATAGAATGCGGAACGAGCCTTGGCGACGTTGCGTTCTTCCTCCAATGCGTCCAAGCTGTCCTGCCGATCCAACTCGGCTTCTCTTTCTTCGTACATGCGCACTCGAGGTGAGTCATGAATTATGTCGCAGGGCAAAACTGCTTCTGCGCCGTATACCATAAAAAATGGTGTGAATCCGGTAGTACGGTTAGGCATTGTCCGCAGCCCCCAGAGTATGGAGTCGAGCTCCTCTACCCAGTGCGTGTCAGATTTCGTAAGGGACCGCACTAGTATGGGTTTGATGCCGCTCATTATTAGACCATTTGCTTGTTCCACTTGACCGTTGGTTTGAGGATGATAGACTGAAGCGTAATCGAGCTTGATGCCCATATTTTTGCACCATGATTTAACCTCATCGGCCGTGAAGTTCGTGCTGTTATCGGTGATGATGCTGTGGAGGACACCATAACGGTGTACTACCCCGGATATAAAGTCTATCGCTAGTCCGGACTCTGCCGTTTTAACTGGCTTGGCCTCTATCCATTTGGTGAATTTATCCACCATGACCAATAGGTATCTTTGCTTGTGGGTTCCCCCTTTAAGTGGTCCAACCATGTCAAGCCCCCAGACCGCGAATGGCCAGGTAATGGGTATAGTTTTGAGGGCGGTGGGTGGCATATGGCTTTGATTAGCAAAGAGCTGACAACCGACGCATCTTTGGACTAAGTCCTGAGCCTCTGCCCGGGCCGTCGGCCAATAAAATCCTGTACGGAATGCCGTTCCTACAAGCGCCCGAGCTGCAGCGTGGTGTCCGCCTAGTCCGGCGTGAATTTCAGCCAGGAGGTCTCGCCCTTCCTCTTCGGAGATACACCTTTGAAGGACTCCGGTTGTGCTTTTCTTATAGAGTTCTCCCTCATGGACCTTGTAGGCTTTAGATCGCCGGACTACGCAGCGGGCCTCATTATGATCTTCGAGGAGTTCCTGCCTAAGCAAGTAGGCGAGGAATGGTTCTGCCCACGGGGCAATTACTGCCATTATGTCGTGGGCTGAAGGTGTTATGTCATCGGCTGAATCGCCGGTTGGTGCGGCTTGTTCCGGTTTGTTATTTCCGGACTCCTCTTCCCATAGTACAGATGGCTTGAATAGCCGTTCCAAGAAGATGTTAGGAGGGACAGCGTCGCATTTTGCGCTGATGCGTGCCAGTACGTCGGCTGCTTGGTTATTATCCCGGGCTACGTGATGGAATTCAAGTCCTTCAAACCGGGCTGACATTTTTAGGAAAGCGTTGTGATATGCTGCCATTTTCGGATCTTTGGCGTCAAAGTCTCCGTTTATTTGGGATATTGCGAGGTTTGAATCCCCGCGCACCTCTAGGCGTTGAATGCCCATGGAGATTGCCATCCAGAGACCATGTAAAAGGGCCTCGTATTCGGCTGCATTGTTGGAGTCCGTGTACATTATCTGAAGTACGTATTGGACTGTGTCCCGGGTTGGGGTCGTCAATACGACGCCAGCCCCCAATCCGGCTAACATTTTAGAGCCGTCGAAGTCCATAATCCAATTGGAGTATGCGCCGTACTCTTTAGGGAGTTCGGCTTCGGTCCATTCAGCGACAAAGTCAGCCAAAACTTGTGACTTTATAGCTCGCCGAGGTTTGTAAGTTATAGCAAATGGTAAGAGCTCAATGGCCCATTTTGCAATCCTGCCCGTCGCGTCGCGGTTGTTTATAATGTCGTTAAGTGGTACTTCAGAGGCCACTGTTATCGAACACTCTTGAAAGTAGTGTCAGAGCTTCCGGGATGCCATGAACACCGCGTACGCTATCTTCTGATAGTGCGGGTAACGGGACTTGCAGGGGGTTAACACAGTGGATACGTAGTATACTGGTTTTTGAAGAGGGAATTTATGCCCTTCTGTCTCTCGTTCAACGACGAGTACCGCGCTTACTACTTGATGTGTTGCCGCGATGTATAACAACATAGGTTCGCCCAGGTTGGGCGCAGCCAGGACCGGATTCGTTGCCAATATGGCCTTTATTTCTTCGAGTCCGGCAGTGGCAGCATCCGTCCACTCAAAGTGTTCGGTGTGCCTGAGGAGGCGATAGAGGGGCAATGCCTTTTCTCCTAGGCGGGAGATAAAGCGGCCGAGGGCCGCCACGCATCCAGTCAATTTCTGGATCTGTTTGAGGTTTTTTGGAATATCTAGCTGTGACAGAGCTCGGTTCTTGGCTGGGTTTGCTTCAATTCCTCTACCGGATACGATGAAGCCCAGCAGCTTTCCAGCTGGTACGCCGAAAACGCATTTTTCCGGATTCAGCTTGATGTCATATGCTCTGAGGTTGTCGAATGTGAGCCTCAAGTCGTCTACTAGAGTTTCGACGTGTTTAGTTTTGACGACTACGTCGTCTACGTATGCTTCTACTGTTTTGCCGATCTGGGTAGCCAGACATGTCTGAATCATGCGCTGATATGTTGCGCCGGCGTTTTTAAGTCCGAAGGGCATCGTGTTGAAGCAGAATGGTCCATATGGAGTAATGAATGCCGTTGCGGCTTGATCCGCTTCTGCCATCTTGATTTGATGATAGCCGGAGTATGCGTCCAGGAAGCACAATGAATCGTGCCCTGCAGTGGCATCGATGATTTGGTCGATGCGGGGGAGGGGGAAGGAGTCCTTTGGGCAGGCTTTATTTAGGTCTTTAAAATCGACACATAGGCGCCAGGATTTGTCCTTTTTGGTACCATTACCAGGTTTGCAAGCCAATCTGGATGTTTGATGTCTCTGATGAATCCGTCTTCCAATAGTTTGGCTAGCTCTTCTCCCATTGCCTGTCTTTTGGGTTCGGAAAATCGTCGAAGAGCCTGTTTGACTGGCTTGAATCCTTTTAGGATGTTTAGGCTGTGTTCTGCCAATCTGCGTGGGATTCCGGGCATATCCGAGGGGTGCCAGGCAAAAATGTCCCAATTTTCCCGAAGGAATTCTCGCAGTGCGGCGTCTACATTAGGGTTCAATTGTACCCCGATGGAGGTCGTCTTTGTCGGGTCCGTTGGGTGGACCTAGAATTTTACTATTTCATCTGCTGGTTTAAAGGAGGTGGACTTGGATCTCTTATCGAGTATCACATCGTCCCTGTTCACCGTAGAGCGCAGCGCGGCGAGTTCCTCTGTCGCTAGGGCTTCGGATAGTGCCTCTAAGGCTAATGCGGCTGTCTTGTTTTCGGCGCGGAGTGCTATGTCCGGATCACTAACGAGAGTGATTACTCCGTCGGGCCCAGGCATTTTGACCTTCATGTACCCGTAATGGGGTACGGCTTCAAAAATTGTGAATGCCTCTCGTCCTAATATAGCGTGATATCCGATGTAGAACGGGGCCACTTGGAATGTGACTTCTTCGGATCTGTAATTGTCCGGCGAGCCAAATACCACATCGAGTGTGATTTTTCCTGTGCAGCGCGCCTCCCGGCTAGGGATTATTCCTCTAAAGGTTGTGCTGCTTCGCTCAATGCGGCTCCAGTCTATTTCCATTTTTTGAAGGGTTTCCTCGTAGATGAGGTTTAATCCGCTGCCGCCATCCATGAGGACCTTTGTAAGTCGGAAGCCGTCCACTATTGACTAAGTACCAGTGCGGCTGGATCTCGGGCTGTTCGGAATTTAGGTTCGTCGCTGGCATTGAAGGTGATGGCTGTGTCGCTCCATGGATTGGTTGTTGCTACTTGGTAGACTTCGGCGAGGCTGTGGATTGTTCGTTTCCGCATATTATTGGATGCGAAAGTCTCGAAGACTGTTGATACCGTACCGATGTTGTTGGAGTGCTTTTCCGGGGCTAGAAGCTCCTCGCCACTTTTGGCCACTTGCCATAGTATCCAACATGCTCGAAGGCTATGTTTTGGGATGGCGCCATCTGTACTGTGAATTTTACAGGGTCCGCTAAGCCATCCCTCCAGTACGGTTCCGTGCCCTTTATGGGGTTTTTGCTTTTTGGTTTTTGTATCTGGTGCCTGAGTGTAATGCACCCTTTTGTTGCGGACTAGGGTTGAATTCGGGGCCGGATTGTCCCAAAACCTACTTTCGGTTGACCGGAAACTCTCCATCGCACAGTACTTTTGTACTATGGACGCCAGGTCGGCGAGGCGTGTAATTTCATGACGGCTGACGGCGTTCAAGATTCCCTTGTCCGTGCAATTATTGCAAAAAATTGAGATTGTGTTTTCCTCTCGACATTCCTTTATCCTTTCCATAACCAGGAGGAATCTGGCCCCGTAGTGATGTACTGTCTAAGTGGGCTCTTGCCGGATTAGAGATAGATCGCATATGTCTGGGCGGGTGGGTGGAATTAAGTCCGGGACCCTACCCATCTCAAGGCTCGAGGGCCGAGAAGTTTCCAAATTTGGAAGCTTGGATTGCTGGACGTTGTCCAACGAGTCTGGTCCAATGCCTGACTTTAAGTTCAGTGCTTGATCGAAGTACGCCCCTCCACGGGAATCCGGCATGGTAGGGTTCGGGAGCCCGGACATGACTAGTTTTCAATACAGGAGAAGAGTCGCCGCATTGTTCCTCTACCACTCCAACGTGGTGGGTGACCTGGGGAGAGTTAATCTCTCTTAGATCGGTTTTAAGCCCAATCTGATTGTAGTCTGTAGCGACTCCCAGGGCGGCGATGCGATCCAAGAGCTCGTTTACGGACGAGAGCTCTATTGGATCCAGCCACTCGGTGAATTCCGAGCTGACGTGAAGATTGCTTTTGACGACTTGAGAGGTCATTGTCGAAGCGGTGGCCGGACAGGCGGCCATAAGAAAACCACCTAGCCGGATAGTTTGGCCGGCGGCCAAGGCTCCTTTGGCGAAAATACCGTCCTTGAAGACGGGAGGAGGCATCCTTCCTATCGGTGACGGCACAGAGGAACTCTCAATGAAAGCACCAATGTCGGTGTCAAAACCGGCGGATCTCGGGTAGGGGGTCCCGAACTGTGCGTCTAGGCGGATGGTAACAGGAGACAGGGGACACGATGTTTTACCCAGGTTTGGGCCCTCTTGATGGAGGTAAAACCCTACGTCCTGCTTGATTGATATTGATATTGTGGATGTTTACAAGAGTGGATCTACGACGAGATCAAGGAGGCTAAACCCTAGAAGCTAGCCTATGGTATTATTGTAATGGTTGTTGTTGTGTCCTACGGACTAGAGCCATCCGGTTTATATAGACACCGGAGAGGGCTAGGGTTACATAGAGTCAGTAACAATGGTAGGAGATCTACATATCCGTATCGCCAAGCTTGCCTTCCACGCCAAGGAAAGTCCCATCCGGACACGGGACGAAGTCTTCAATCTTGTATCTTCATAGTCTTGGAGTCCGGTCGATGATGATAGTCCGACCGATGATAGTTCGGCCGATGATGGTAGTCCGGCTATCCGGACACCCCCTAATCCGGGACTCCCTCACGCCCCCTCTAGGGTTCCCCCCCAACCCTAGGCGCATGGGCCCAAGGTGGGAGGGGTGCGACCAGCCCTCCAGGGGCTGGTTCCCTGCCCACTACGGCCCATGAGGCCCTCCGAGAGAGGTGGCCCCTCCCGGTGGATCCCCGTAACCCCTCCGGTGGCCCCGGTACAATAGCGATATGTCCCTGAACTTTTCCGGTGACCGTATGACAACTTCCCATATATAAATCTTCACCTCCGGACCATTATGGAACTCCGCATGACGTCCGGGATCTAATCCGGGACTCCGAACAACATTCGGTAATCACTTACAAGTCTTCCTAATAACCCTAGCGTCACCGAACCTTAAGTGTGTAGACCATATGGGTTCGGGAATCATGCAGACATGACCGAGACAGCTCTCCGGCCAATAACCAACAACGGGATCTGGATACCCATGTTGACTCCCACATGTTCCACGATGATCTCATCGGATGAACCACGATGTCAAGGATTCATGCAATCCCGTATACAATTCCCTTTGTCAATCGGTACGTTACTTGCCCGAGATTCGATCGTCGGTATCCCAATACCTCGTTCAATCTCGTTACCAGCAAGTCACTTTACTCGTACCGTAATGCATGATCCCGTGACCAACCACTTGGTCACATTGATCTCATTATGATGATGCATTACCGAGTGGGCCCAGAGATACCTCTCTGTCATACGGAGTGACAAATCCTAGTCTCGATCCGTGTCAACCCAACAGACACTTTCGGAGATACCTGTAGTATACCTTTATAGCCACCCAGTTACGTTGTGACGGTTGGGACACCCAAAGAACGCCTACGGTATCCGGGAGTTACACGATCTCATGGTTTAAGGAAATGGTACTTGACATTAGAAAAGCTCTAGCAAACGAACTACACGATCTTGTGCTATGCTTAGGATTGGGTCTTGTCCATCACATCATTCTCCCAATGATGTGATCCCGTTATCAATGACATCCAATGTCCATGGTCAGGAAACCGTAACCATCCATTGATCAACAAGCTAGTCAACTAGAGGCTCACTAGGGAAATGTTGTGGTCTATGTATACACACATGTATTACGATTTCTGGATAACACAATTTTAGCATGAACGATAGACAATTATCATGAACAAGGAAATATAATAGTAACCATTTTATTATAGCCTCTAGGGCATATTTCCAACAGTCTCCCACTTGCACTAGAGTCAATAATCTAGTTACATTGTGATGAATCAAACACCCATAGAGTTCTGGTGTGGATCATGTTTTGCTCGTGGAAGAGGTTTAGTCAACGGATCTGCGACATTCAGATCCGTATGCACTTTGCAAATATGTATGTCTCCATCTTGAACATTTTCGTGAATGGAGTTGAAGCGATGCTTGATGTGCCTGGTCTTCTTGTGAAACCTGGGCTCCTTGGCAAGGGCAATGGCTCCAGTGTTGTCACAGAAGAGAGTCATCGGCCCCGACGCATTGGGAATAACTCCTAGGTTGGTAATGAACTCCTTCATCCAGATTGCTTCATGTGCTGCCTCTGAGGCTGCCATGTACTCTGCTTCACATGTAGATCCCGCCACGACGCTTTGCTTGCAACTGCACCAGCTTACTACCCCACCATTCAAAATATATACGTATCCGGTTTGTGACTTAGAGTCATCCAGATCTGTCTCGAAGCTAGCATCGACGTAACCCTTTATGACGAGCTCTTGGTCACCTCCATAAACGAGAAACATATCCTTAGTCCTTTTTAGGTACTTAAGGATGTTCTTGACCGCTGTCCAGTGTTCCATGCTGGGATTACTTTGGTACCTTCCTACCAAACTTACGGCAAGGTTTGCATCAGGTCTGGTACACAACATGGCATACATAATAGACCCTATAGCCGGGGCATAGAGGATGACACTCATCTTTTCTGTATCTTCTGCCGTGGTCGGGCATTGAGCCGAGCTCAATTTCACACCTTGCAACACAGGCAAGAACCCCTTCTTGGACTGATCCATATTGAACTTCTTCAATATCTTATCAAGGTATGTGCTTTGTGAAAGACCTATGAGGCGTCTCGATCTATCTCTATAGATCTTGATGCCTAATATGTAAGCAACTTCTCCAAGGTCCTTCATTGAAAAACACTTATTCAAGTAGGCCTTAATGTTGTCCAAAAGTTCTATATCATTTCCCATCAAAAGTATGTCATCTACATATAATATGAGAAATGATAAAAAGCTCCCACTCACTTTCTTGTAAACACAGGCTTCTCCATAAGTCTGCATAAAACCAAACGCTTTGATCATTTCATCAAAGGGAATGTTCCAACTCCGAGATGCTTGCACCGGCCCATAGATGGAGTGCTGGAGCTTGCATACCTTGTTAGCATTCTTAGGATCGACAAAACCTTCCAGCTGCATCATATACAATTCTTCCTTAAGGAAGCCATTAAGGAATGCCGTTTTGACGTCCATTTGCCATATCTCATAATCATAGTATGCGGAAATTGCTAACATGATTCAGACGGACTTCAGCTTCACTACGGGAGAGAAAGTCTCATCGTAGTCAACCCCATGAACTTGTCGATAACCCTTAGCGACAAGTCAAGCCTTATAGACGGTAACATTACCATCCGCGTCCGTCTTCTTCTTAAAGATCCATTTGTTTTCTATTGCTCGCCGATCATCGGGCAAGTCTGTCAAAGTCAATACTTTGTTTTCATACATGGATCCTATCTCGGATTGCATGGCTTCAAGCCATTTGTTGGAATCTGGGCCCGCCATCGCTTCTTCATAGTTTGAAGGTTAACCGTTGTCTAACAACATGATTTCCAGGACAGGGTTGCCATACCATTTTGGTGTGGAATGTGTCCTTGTGGACCTACGAAGTTCAGTAGTAACTTGATCCAAAGTACCTTGATCATCATCATTAACTTCCTCTCCAGTCGGTGCAGGCACCACAAGAACATCTTCCTGAGTTTCGCTACTCACCGTTTCAAGAGGTAGTACTTCATCAAGTTCCACTTTCCTCCCACTTACTTCTTTCGAGAGAAACTCTTTCTCCAGAAAGGACCCGTTCTTAGCAACGAAAATCCGGCCTTCGGATCTGAGGTAGAAGGTATACCCAATGGTTTCCTTAGGGTATCCTATGAAGACGCATTTTTCCGACTTGGGTTCGAGCTTCTCAGGTTGAAGTTTCTTGACATAAGCATTGCATCCCCAAACTTTTAGAAACGATAGCTTAGGTTTCTTTCCAAACCATAATTCATATGGTGTCGTCTCAACAGATTTAGACGGTGCCCTATTTAAAGTGAATGTAGCTGTCTCTAAAGCCTATCGCCAAAATGATAGCGGTAAATCGGTAAGAGACATCATACATGTCAGGACCCCGACTCAATGCCACATCGATCTAGCATGTAACACCTCATATCACTTTGCGGCCTCACGCACGGTATTCCCACGGGTGTCGCCTTACCTTTGCCCGGGACCGTTTGCGCCTTTTGGCACACGTATATGATAAGGAGCCCGGGCTGACATGGCTAGTCGTAAACCCAAAGTGGCACAGACTTACAGGGACAGGCATCCATGACCCAGCATCGAACGTGTCGGTCATCAGCGAGTGAAACCAGGCTGTAGCACTGGGCTAGCAGGACTCCGGTGAACCGGGCTGTAGCAGGCTAACAGGACTCCGGTATTCATCACGAGACATTTCCCCGAAGGGACAGACACAGGAACGAAGAAGGACACATGCCGGCCAGCCTAAGTGTTCCGGAGCAGTAGCAAGCTACCATGGCTCAGTGGAAACACTAGGAGACATTTCCCGGTAAGAGAGGCTACTAAAGATAAACAACTAGATGGTCAGATCCCACACATACCAAGCATTTCAATAACATACACACAATATGCTCGATATGTGCATTACAACATGGCATCACAAAATGACTCTACGACTCAAGTAGTTTATTCAATAGGCTCCGAGGAGCGAGATATTACAAACATGGGTCTCATGACCCAACACTCAGAGCATACAAGTCAAAGCACAAGCGAAAGCTATCATGTCTGAGTACAGACATCTATAAATGAAAAAGGCTGAGAAGCCTGACTATCTACCAGATCCTGCCGAGGGCACAAGATCGTAGCTGAGGTAACAAGCTAAACGTCGAAGTCCACGCGGAACTACTAGCGAGACCGAAGTCTCTCTGCAAAAACATAAATAGGCAAACGTGAGTACAAATGTACCCAGCAAGACTTACATCAGAACTAACTACATATGCTTCATTATCAACAAAGGGGATGGTGGGGTTTAACTGCAGCAAGCCAGCTTTGACTCGGTGGCTATCCTGAACTACGACTGCAAGTAACTCTTTTGAGGTGGCGCACATGAGTCCACATATTCACCATATCAATACACCACTATGGATCCGCTCCCGTCTCCATACGAGAACGCCATCCATAGCACTCACGCTTATCATGCGTATTTTAGAGTATCCACTTCCACTTGTCTATGAATTGATATAAGCAACCCAGAAGTCCTTTTCCGCGGACACGGCTATTCGAATAGATGATGTTAACCCTGCAGGGGTGTACTTCTTCATACATGTTTCCACCACTTAGCGTCTGCACACGACATGTGCTCGGCAGACTTCAAGCGAAAGCCGACGTGGGTGTAGACCACGACCTACCTAAACACTCAAGTCTCTAGTCCAGGTTTATCGCCTATTCGGGTTCCATCCATGAGGAGATCCGGCCGGAGTTTCGCTCACAGCCCCAAACGATGTGAACAGGGTTCCGTGACACCAAACGGGCGCCCGGTTTACCCGGCCACGTGCCTACCGCATCACAGCCCACCCCTATGGTCAGCGCTGTCCACGGCCTCCAGCATACTACAAACACCAGAAACTACTTGCAACTCCTGGACAGAGGACAAGGGTGAATAAGAAGTCGAGCGGGGTCATATTTCAGGGCCCAATGTATGGTAGTAGCTGAATCATGGATCACAAACACAGAACTCAGTTCCTGAGGACGGCTTCAATGAGACAACCCACCATGTACTCCTACATGGCCTCTCACCGACACCTTTTACCAAATCGTGTTCACACACTTAGCTCACACACAGTAGGACATGTTCACCCGCCTCTGATTCATCCCCGATGAATCAGACCTAACTCAACTCTAAGCAGTAGCAGGCATGACAAGCAAGCATGAATGAGTAGGCACAACAGGGCTCAAACAACTCCTACTCATGCTAGTGGGTTTCATCTATTTACTGTGGCAATGACAGGTCATGCAAAGGATAAGGGGGTTCAGCTACCGCAGCAAGTAACAGATGAATCGGTGTTGTCCTAATGCAGTAAAAGAGAGCAGAAGCGAGAGAGTGGGATTGTATCAGAATGAACAAGGGGGTTTTGCTTGCCTGGCACTTCTGAAGATAACATTGAGTCTTCATCAGTGTCAACGATCACATCATCGGTACACGTCTATCGAGAGGGGACAAATACCGGCAACACAGAAAGGAACACAATCAATGCAATGCACAATATGATGCATGATCATGACATGGTAAAATGAATGTGTTTTGGGCTAATGCAACTAGCAACAGGTTAAATGAAGTTGGTTTGAATACAAGATTCAAATTCAAACTCCATATGTGATTATTCAAATGCCATTTAAATGATTTGTGCTAAACAGCAGTTATAAGTTGTTCTAACATGTATGAAAATGGTACAGATGGATTCCTTGAATTTTTCTGATAATTTTTCATATATAATTTATTTAATTTGGAGTTACGGTTAATTTTCTATGATTTATTGAAGTTTTAGCTATTTTCTGGAATTTCAGAATTAAATTAAATCCAGAAAACCTATTACTGCGTCAGCATGACTTCACAGTGACGTCAGCAAGTCAACGGCCGTTGTCCAGGTCAAATCTGACCTGTGGGACCCATATGTCAGTGTCACAGGAGTTAATCCCGGTCAAACCCAGCGCTGACTGGGGTTTGACCAGGGGTGGGGCCTACTGTCAGTGGGTCAGTGGCTTAACTAAAAGTAGTTATTAACTTAACCAAAGTTAGCAGGGGCCGGGCCCACCTGTCATGGACCTAGGAGAGGTCAAACCCCTGGTCAGCCGAGGCTAACACGCCGGCGGCTCGTCGCCGGTGAAGCCCGAGACGGCGGAGGGGGTCGGAATTCCTCCTCCGACGACCAAATGGCCGGCGGAGGGCAGCTACGCGTAGCTGGGGGTCGCCCGCATCCATTTGTGCAAACGGCAGGGGCTGAGGTGGCTCGAGCTCACCGGAACGGGGTCCGCGGCGGCGACCGGAGTTCGGGCCAGCACGGGCACGGGGCTACGCTTAGCGAGCGAGCGAGCTGAGAGGCTGGGCGGGCTCCTGGGAGGTCCACGAGCTCGAGGTCGTGCTCGGACGCGAGTTCGGTGACCTGCAACGATGGCAGCGACATCGCCGGCGGAGCCGAGCTCGCGGCTCCGGTGGAATCGAGGCTACAGGGCGAAATCGAAGGGGAAAAGAGGGAGGGGAGGCGTGGGAGCTCACAGCGGTGTCGTAGGGGTGGTTAGCCGGCTCGGGGACGCGACGATGGTGGTGAATTGACGATGAAGATCCTCGGCGGCCGGCGATGGAAACGGCGATGGTGGCGGCGTTGCAGCACGTCCGGGAGGTCCGTAGCTCAACGAGGAGGTGGAGGGGGTTGTGGCGGAGCTCGCAAGCACAGCGAGGGGTCGAGGGGGAGACGGTGGCTGCGGTGGTGCTCGTCGGTGGCGGCGGCTCCGCTCGGGTCTGAGAGGGAGAGAGAAACAGAGGAGGGGGAGAGCTCGAGAGGGAGTGAGGGGCGGTCGGGGAGGCGCGTGGCGTCGTCCGGGCGTCGCTGGGGAGGCCAGGGAGGAAGCAGGAGGTGGCTAGGGGGGGGAAGCAGGAGGTGGCCGAGGCAGCGTCGGCGAGCGCCACGCCTCGCCTCTGCTCGTCCTCCTGGCAGAGGAGGAAGAGGACAAAGGAGGAGGAGGTGGGCTGGGCCGGCCACTTGGGCCGCCAGGTAAGCCCAGGTGAGATTCCTTCTCTCTCTCTGCTTTCTGTTTTATATTTCTGTTTTCTATTTTGTTCTGTTTTGTTTTAGTTTAGTAAAATACTAAACCATTTTAATAAATTCTGTAGTTTATTATGTGGTTTGCTAAGATATATACAAAGCCACTCACAAACTTCCAGAATTATTTGGAGTCATATTTAATATATATTAAATATAAATCCAAAGAAAATAGTTATTGGATTAATTCAAATGGCCAAAATAAATATCTCTGTGACTCCAAAAATATTGGTTTAAATTTTACCTCTCACCAATATTTCCATGGAATAACAGGAACATTTTCTTGGACTCATTTGAGAAGATCTAATTGTTGGTTGTTTTTAGAGGTTTCTGAGGCTTTGAAAATTCCTCAATTCAATTTCATTTGAATTTAAACATGATGCTCACATGAGGCTAACCTAGAGCAATGCCTGAAGCTAGGGATGTGACAACTCACCCCCACTAAACAAGAATCTCGTCTCGAGATTCAAGCGTAGGGTAGGATGAAAGGGAAACGCAAACTAGTACAATCTTCACGATCCAGGGTGCACTTCAGTTGAACGTTGATTTGTTCACCATCTTTGTCTTGTCGTCTTGCTCTGAGAAATCCTGTCAACATGACATGGAGCGAAGAAGGAGACTCTAGAAGGGTCGCTCTTCTCGAAGATCGAACAACTCACGGAATGAGACATAACAATATCTCTCGAGCTGAGAGACGAAGCACACCTCTAAAGGGATGGAGTGGAACAGATGACGAAGGTTCGCTAGGTAGACAACAATTTCATACCTAAGAAGGTGGCAAACGATTGTTAACGTAGCGAGGAGTTGAATTGCCATGATACCACGACGAAACATCCTGGAGGAGGGTGATCGTAGGGTATTATCTTAAGTGGCAAAAAGAATTACCTTTGATTCAAAGATCATTGAAACTCTTCATACCAGCATAAGGCAATTCACAACGATCGTTTGGAGGGGATCGGTAGAATGGCATACTCGGACTTGGATGATGTGGATTACCTTGTTGAAGACAACGTAATGGATGAATTTCCTTATCACCGGAGATGGAAGAGACCCATGGTAGAATGGCACATTGGCGGTGCAAGCTGGGAACAAAATGCAAATGCTGGGAATGATTCTGGTAACTGGGGAAGAACCCAACAATAGTGAGTGAATTCACTGTTGGAGTGGTTATAGCATAACCGAAGAATCTGGGGCAATCCCAGCTAGTGCCGATGATAAGACGTAGCGCTTGTGCGTGCTCTCAAGAACTTGAGCATTTCCACATTCATCAAGGTTTTACCAAGATCCGTGTCAAGGGTCCGGTAGCACAGCTTACTACCATGATGAATGGTGATGGAGGATGCAGATGCAAAGGAAGATAACACCTTCTCAGATTACACCTTAGCGAAGCCAAGGAACAAAATCTGGATGATCGACCGAGAGACATTTAGCACTCCGCTTCTAATGTTCTCCTTGATGTGCTAGTGTAACCCACCCATAGATATGGTTTGATATCTAGAACATCAAGTAAAAAGGTCGGACTTCGGAAACACAAAGATCCATAGGGGCAACTAGAGAGTAAATCCTACGAAGTCCTTATGGGAAGGTGGCCAACTGCTTCAATCAAGATACCACAATAATAGGTCCTTCGGCTGGGTGGTGCTAGCCACGACATCCACTTTACCGGTTATCAAGGGACCAATATTATAGTTCTTGGGAAATGTTCCAAACCATCATATCTGCCTGAGATCCAGATCTGGTTGGTGTCAGGATATTCCAGACTCATCGAGTCTAGGAAGAAAAATGAAAGTTTGCAACACAATTCGACGAGATGACGTTGCGAGATTCTCGGGAAATGAACTACGATAGCAAGCTCCAAAACATGAGCTGGTTCTGCTACAAACATGTGAACACGTTGTCCCGGACAAGCATGACCACGTGGTAGTCTTACAATAAAACACTACCGAGTTCTGGTTGGGAACCATCACCGTGGATAACGAAGTCCTTGCATAAGTCATATGATTAGCTCTTATGAAGGAACTTCTTCCCCTTGAACAAATCAATCAGTGGCTTGGTGTGCTCGGGACACATATGGAATGAAGGTTGCAAGTCTCCAGACCACAGAATACTTCGCACGTGTGCATGACTAATTTGGAATGATTCCAGGGAAACAAAACAATCTTCCTCAAATTCATGGCGGCAACTTGCATCATATGCACATGAATTAGGGAAAATCACTACTTTCATTCGAACATATGCTTCATGAACGAAACACGAAGAAATGCTTACACAAGTTTCCAACACTAGGTTGATGTTCAACATGATTCATGGGGGGGGGGACAAAATGCTACTGATGGGCTCAACAGCAACTCATCGGAATTTCCATATCACTGGACTTCCACCATCATGTGAACACGGTGATAGTATTGGTCAGACCAAAGATGTAATGGTGTATGCTCGAGGGATCAACCACGAGTAGGACAACATTACGAGCATCGTTGGTACTGATTTGATTTGACGATAGCCCACACTCAAATCAAGGGATTGATAAGACAATAGGTCCAGCAACTGATCACAGGGACCAATCGATGAAGATATCATCTTTCTTCAACACACACTACACAAGAATATCCCTTTGGAACGAACTAAGTCAGACAAGTTTTTTTATCTTCCAACTCTCCAAGTTGTTGTCCAGCTTAACCAACTAGCTCAGGGATATCTAACACCGATTCTTGGAAAGAAGGTGGTTCATAAGGAACCAACTTGATCACGGGCTCAACATAACGGTCAGGTGACGACCTGGTAGTACTTCCGAGAAGATCTTCGGAAAATCACGAACCACCGATATGTTACTAAGCTCGAGAACAATCTTGCTTTTCAGGGCAAGATGATATGATCAAATGAGCGAGGACTTGACAAATCCTAACTCATCAATCAAAGAGTGCACCAGGAAATAAGGACTAGGTAGCATGATCAACCTTAGAATGATGATTCAAAGCCAACACGCTAAGAATGAAATTATTGTCCATTAACTACCAAGCAACAAGGTTGCTAGGAGTATTGATTTCACACATCACAATTCATTTGTCGGTATTCCGGTTGCATCAACACGGAACCGAGGAATGAAAAAGGATGGCGGGAAGTATCACTATGTCAAGAATTCACAAAAAGGTGGTGCAATTCTCATGAAATTCCTGTCATAAAGAAGGTAATACTTCAGGGTAGAGCAGACCAGAAGCTGGATTGTAACTTGATCTGCGGAACACAACTACTTTGACCCAATCCTAGATATGGATGAGGTACTGGAGTTTGTTTCTCCAAGTCATTCAGGACAGAATGGCTTGACGTACCACAAGGGTAATAGGCATCGATAAACGAATGCATGCATACTCTTGACTATCGATTGATAGACGAGGGTCAGAATGCAACTAAAGAGAACAACTCAAAGGAACATATAATTTTCTGAGTTGTGGATGCATAGATTAGTATGTCGAACCAAGTTCAACATATTTCTTCCGGATAACCCATGCAGAAAGGTAGAACTGGCAGAGTCACGATTTATGAATGGAGAACTCCTCAAGAGTACTCTAATTGTGATTTTTTTTATCCAATAAACATCTACCATAAGTAGTTCATGGTATTTGGAAGAAGAAGATACCACGGACTTCAAGGACTATCGCAAAGGCTACTAATATCCTAAAGGCACTAGCAATTACTATCAACATGAAGTAGGTAGAGTGAATCTCGGGTTCAGAACCCAGGAGTAGAATACCTACTACTAAGTAGCATCACGGGATGCTTCCGAGAATAAAGGCCAGAATCATCACACTGGGACACAAAACATGGCTAAATTACTAGATGATCCCCTAAGACACCTAGGGTCATAGTAATAACTCCAACATAAAGGTCGAGGCAGTAGAGTACCTCGACTCAACAATTAGTGTGATTGAGCTGGCATAAAGGAGCATCGAAACCAGAGGGAAAGGATTTTGCAATTGCATCAGACTATTTAGAAACCTGAAATGACTCGGACAGCATAACGGCTGTAAATGCTCAAAAAGATTTGAGACATTCACAAAAATGGTGGCATAACCACTCAGAAGCACGATATCAAGGTTTCGAGATCAACAATTAACATACGGAAGTAGTAGAAACTGAACTCAAGCTTAAATCCAACAATCTTATAAGTCTTCGGATTAGTAACACGTGATCCTGATAGAAAGAAGAGAAAGCCTAGTTCTTAATCCCCGTAGAAGAGAAGATGATGACTCAGATCAGAAGGTCATGAGGTATAGGGAGTAAAAAGAGCCTTACGTTCCATCCCACAATCAATTCCCTTATATAACTAAAGAATTTCTAGACTCAACTTCGACCAGTTTGGCTTGGTAATCCTACAGGCAGTCAAGCTCTGATACCAACGCTGTCAGGACCCCGACTCAATGCCACATCGATC